>NW_027000901.1:0-68456 GCF_036934945.1 Oncorhynchus masou masou
ACTGACTGGATTGATTGTTAAAGGGTTTCAAGGACAGTGGTGGGATGCCTGGGACGTTTCTCTCTCTATCCCACCACCTGTTCCTTACACGTAGTCATCCACTTCCTGTCAGGTTTGTTTCCTTTAAGACATTTTAGTCATCCACTTCCAGTCAGGTTTGTCTCCTTTAAGACATTTTAGTCATCCACTTCCTGTCAGGTTTGTCTCCTTTAAGACATTTTAGTCCTCCACTTCCTGTCAGATTTGTCTCCTTTTAGACATTTTAGTAATCCACTTCCTGTCAGGTTTGTTTCCTTTAAGACATTTTAGTCATCCACTTCCTGTCAGGTTTGTCTCCTTTAAGACATTTTAATCATCCACTTCCAGTCAGTCTCCTTTAAAGGGGCAATCTGCAGTTGCTACATCCATTCTTGGAATCATAAATGAATGACATGTACCCATTGATTGTTCAAGAATATAACTTAGAAATGCCTCATGATCTCAGTTCAACTGTTGTCTCCCGTCAGAACCCAGAATATAAGCTTGTTTTACTCCAATGTTTTTAAGCAAAGTAAATGTAAACAAACACTGTATCGCCTCAAAACATGGTTAAAACTATCATGTTGATATCATGGATGATCAGTCCTTGCATCCATAGCTCTCTCTCTCTATGAATTTGAGAGTGGTAACATTTCAACAGCCTCGTCCCTCAGCTTGTTACGGAAACTTCAGATTGCCCCTTTATGACATCAGAAATAGACATGGAGGCATAAAACAACGAGCCCACACATTTCCTGAAGACCAAAAGGCCTTCTCTCACCAACCCACCAAAGAGCATTTAGAAATACTCCATGGTCTGGCCTAACCTCAATATTATTTGAAACATACCATGTTATTATTGAAGGGGGAAAATAATGACTATTATCTTTATTTAGGTCCTTTAATTTTCCCGGACCACAGATTTATGGGCGCAGCATTCCAGTGTTTGGGCGTTCAGGCACCCCGCCCTTCTAATAGCCCCAAGAGAGGGTATGTGATGGGCCTGGGACTGGGACCTCTCTGTCTGGTCAATGGGATCTCAGCTCCAGTACCACACGTTCCAACTAACCCCCTAGTGTTTTAATGGCTGCCACTAAGAGGGGGGAGTCTATCCTATTCCTTAGGGAACCACTCTCTGCTGCTGTTGTTGTTTATGAGCTTCTAGGGAACTCTCTGGTCAATGGGATCTCAGCTCCAGTACCACACGTTCCAACTAACCCCCTAGTGTTTTAATGGGCTGCCACTAAGAGGGGGAGTCTATCCTATTCCTTAGGGAACCACTCTCTGCTGCTGTTGTTGTTTATGAGCTTCTAGGGAACTCTCTGGTCAATGGGATCTCAGCTCCAGTACCACACGTTCCAACTAACCCCCTAGTGTTTTAATGGGCTGCCACTAAGAGGGGGAGTCTATCCTATTCCTTAGGGAACCACTCTCTGCTGCTGTTGTTGTTTATGAGCTTCTAGGGAACTCTCTGGTCAATGGGATCTCAGCTCCAGTACCACACGTTCCAACTAACCCCCTAGTGTTTTAATGGGCTGCCACTAAGAGGGGGGAGTCTATCCTATTCCTTAGGGAACCACTCTCTGCTGCTGTTGTTGTTTATGAGCTTCTAGGGAACTCTCTGGTCAATGGGATCTCAGCTCCAGTACCACACGTTCCAACTAACCCCCTAGTGTTTTAATGGGCTGCCACTAAGAGGGGGAGTCTATCCTATTCCTTAGGAACCACTCTCTGCTGCTGTTGTTGTTTATGAGCTTCTAGGGAACTCTCTGGTCAATGGGATCTCAGCTCCAGTACCACACGTTCCAACTAACCCCCTAGTGTTTTAATGGGCTGCCACTAAGAGGGGGAGTCTATCCTATTCCTTAGGGAACCACTCTCTGCTGCTGTTGTTGTTTATGAGCTTCTAGGGAACTCTCTGGTCAATGGGATCTCAGCTCCAGTACCACACGTTCCAACTAACCCCCTAGTGTTTTAATGGGCTGCCACTAAGAGGGGGAGTCTATCCTATTCCTTAGGGAACCACTCTCTGCTGCTGTTGTTGTTTATGAGCTTCTAGGGAACTCTCTGGTCAATGGGATCTCAGCTCCAGTACCACACGTTCCAACTAACCCCTAGTGTTTTAATGGGCTGCCACTAAGAGGGGGAGTCTATCCTATTCCTTAGGGAACCACTCTCTGCTGCTGTTGTTGTTTATGAGCTTCTAGGGAACTCTCTGGTCAATGGGATCTCAGCTCCAGTACCACACGTTCCAACTAACCCCCTAGTGTTTTAATGGGCTGCCACTAAGAGGGGGAGTCTATCTTATTCCTTAGGGAACCACTCTCTGCTGCTGTTGTTGTTTATGAGCTTCTAGGGAACTCTCTGGTCAATGGGATCTCAGCTCCAGTACCACACGTTCCAACTAACCCCCTAGTGTTTTAATGGGCTGCCACTAAGAGGGGGAGTCTATCCTATTCCTTAGGGAACCACTCTCTGCGCTATTGTTGTTTATGAGCTTCTATTGTTGTTTATGAGCTTCTAGGGAACTCTCTGGTCAATGGGATCTCAGCTCCAGTACCACACGTTCCAACTAACCCTCTAGGATGTTAATGGGCTGCCACTAAGAGGGGGGAGTCTATCCTATTCCTTAGGGAACCACTCTCTGCTGCTGTTGTTGTTTATGAGCTTCTAGGGAACTCTCTGGTCAATGGGATCTCAGCTCCAGTACCACACGTTCCAACTAACCCCCTAGTGTTTTAATGGGCTGCCACTAAGAGGGGGGAGTCTATCCTATTCCTTAGGGAACCACTCTCTGCTGCTGTTGTTGTTTATGAGCTTCTAGGGAACTCTCTGGTCAATGGGATCTCAGCTCCAGTACCACACGTTCCAACTAACCCCCTAGTGTTTTAATGGGCTGCCACTAAGAGGGGGAGTCTATCCTATTCCTTAGGGAACCACTCTCTGCTGCTGTTGTTGTTTATGAGCTTCTAGGGAACTCTCTGGTCAATGGGATCTCAGCTCCAGTACCACACGTTCCAACTAACCCCCTAGTGTTTTAATGGGCTGCCACTAAGAGGGGGAGTCTATCCTATTCCTTAGGGAACCACTCTCTGCTGCTGTTGTTGTTTATGAGCTTCTAGGGAACTCTCTGGTCAATGGGATCTCAGCTCCAGTACCACACGTTCCAACTAACCCCCTAGTGTTTTAATGGGCTGCCACTAAGAGGGGGAGTCTATCCTATTCCTTAGGGAACCACTCTCTGCTGCTGTTGTTGTTTATGAGCTTCTAGGGAACTCTCTGGTCAATGGGATCTCAGCTCCAGTACCACACGTTCCAACTAACCCCCTAGTGTTTTAATGGGCTGCCACTAAGAGGGGGAGTCTATCCTATTCCTTAGGGAACCACTCTCTGCTGCTGTTGTTGTTTATGAGCTTCTAGGGAACTCTCTGGTCAATGGGATCTCAGCTCCAGTACCACACGTTCCAACTAACCCCCTAGTGTTTTAATGGGCTGCCACTAAGAGGGGGAGTCTATCCTATTCCTTAGGGAACCACTCTCTGCTGCTGTTGTTGTTTATGAGCTTCTAGGGAACTCTCTGGTCAATGGGATCTCAGCTCCAGTACCACACGTTCCAACTAACCCCCTAGTGTTTTAATGGGCTGCCACTAAGAGGGGGGAGTCTATCCTATTCCTTAGGGAACCACTCTCTGCTGCTGTTGTTGTTTATGAGCTTCTAGGGAACTCTCTGGTCAATGGGATCTCTGTTATAGTACAACTAACCCCCTAGAAAGTAAATGAAATGAATTACCACTCAGGGGAAGTGTATCCTATGTTTAGGTGAACTTCTTCTACTGTCTCTGTTGTTGTTGTTCAGTTTTTCAGTTTATTGTATGAATGTGCATATTGTGTTGTCAGACTTAGAGAATGAACTGATTATTACTTAGAGTATAGACTGATTATTTCTTAGAGAATAGACTGATTATTACTTAGACTATAGACTGATTATTACTTAGAGTATAGACTGATTATTACTTAGAGTATAGACTGATTATTACTTAGACTATAGACTGATTATTACTTAGACTATAGACTGATTATTACTTAGAATATAGACTGATTATTACTTAGAGTATAGACTGATTATTACTTAGACTATAGACTGATTATTACTTAGAATATAGACTGATGATTTTCAGAATATAGACTGATTATTACTCAGAGAATAGACTGATTATTACTTAGACTATAGACTGATTATTTTTCAGAATATAGACTGATTATTTTTCAGAATATAGACTGATTATTACTTAGAGAATAGACTGATTATTACTTAGTCTGTGGACTGATTTCCTATGTTGACAGTCTGCTCTGATGGGATTCAACATGACACCTCCTCTTTTTCTCCACAGGCACTGCACAGGCAGCCCTTACCTCCAAGGAAGGCCCCATCCCCATCTCCCATGCGGGACCCATCCCCTCTCCCCACCCCCACGTCTGGCCCCAGGGGCCACCACTCGGATGGGGCTCGAGGCAAGGACAACGGCAGCGTGAGTGGCAGCTCTAGTGGCGGGTCCAGAAAGCTGCGGTCGAGAACCCGGATCTCCCTGGAGGCTCTGGCCATCCTGCAGAGCTTCATCGGTGACGTGGGCCTCTACCCTGACCAGGAGGCTATCCACACCCTGTCGGCCCAGCTGGACCTTCCTAAGCACACCCTGGTCAAGTTCTTCCAGAACCAGCGCTACCACATCAAGCACCACAACAGCACCACCCAGATGAGCAATGCAGGGGAGGGGGAGGCGGGGGAGGAGAGGGACGGCGAGGAAGGGACTGAGTACCGCAACGGGGAGCTGCTCTCTGAGTCGGAGGGATCAGACGTCGTCGAGTCCAGCGAGGACGGGCGGGGTGGTTCCGAGGAGACTGACAGAACGGAGGGAAGAGGAGGAGGAGAAAGAGGAGTAGGAGGAATGGAGGGAGAGGAGGAGAAGGACCATGGAAAAGCCTCAGGACCCCGGCCCACCTCCTTACCCCCCTATACGTCCCCAAAGAGTCCCAATGACTCTGGAGAGCACCGTAGATAACCCCCTCGGGCCATGGAGGAGGGAACGACAGACAGACAAGCCCAGGACAGAGGGATGGAGGGATGACGAGACAGAACAGAGGGGAGAACGTATGGACGGATGAGGAAAGGATGAGGAAAGAACGTGTCTGGTACTGAAGACCATGAGGATGGCTTTAAGTAGAGGAGAGTCCTACCACACCACAGTGGATGTGGGTACAGGTCAGGACCTATGGAGGTAGACAGGCAGGGATGGTGAAAAGACAACAGAGTACCTCAGAATGAGAGAAGAGATGCACTCTGGGTAATGGAGTCATAGACAATGACAGGCTGCTGTAAGAACATGATTCATTGTTTAGAAAATGAAAATGTTTTCATTTATTAAATGGGCATATCCACAAGGATGATTAAAACCAAGGCCCCAGTTATGAGTTTCATCACAGAGTCTTTTGTCGTATTCTTAGAGCAGCGCCCTGAGATACTGTACAGTACGTGAACAGTTTGTTCTGATTGGTTATCCTATGAACGTTCCCATAATGTCTGGGAAATCCTTGCATTGGCTGTGTGTAATGCATTCACTCTCCCTTACCGTCAACAAATCGTTCCCATTTCACCAACCTCGCAGCACTTAAATCAAAACCATATTTAATATTATTGTAATAATCTTAACTTTATTGTCCTCATTATGGCTGTTATTCATATTTTCTATTTGATATCGGTGAAGATGTGTTGCTTTCTGTGTGTGAGATACATTCACAAAGTGTCTCATAGTAGGAGTGCTGATCTCGGATCAGTTTATCATTTTACATTATAATGAATAAGATTACATGGACAGGGGGGACCTGATCCTAGATCAGCACTCTGAGACGTTGTATGAATACGGGCCATCGTGAGGGTGAAGAAGACTTTCAAATGAAGTTGTTACTGAACTGAGTGTGTTGAGTATGTTGATCAGTGATCTGCTTTCTGTTTCCAAAACAAACAGTGACCAATACATGAACTTCTGAAAACAATTGTTGCCAGGTGAAAACTAATGTTGAATCTCCTTTTTTAAACTGGCTAAAATCAGCATCTGAATGGTTAATGAGTAAGTGTGGGTGAGGGCTCGATTCATGATATTACCCTCTTTGAGGTGAGGAATGACAAACTGAAATGACATTCTCACATTAGATGGAAATTAGTTGCAATCTGAACATAATAAATATAATATTGACTTATCTGTGTTGGTCATTTAAGTTGGCCTTGTTTCCAGTTATTTGACTGAAATTGTCTTGTTTTATAACTAAGTCGGCTACAAGCTGTTCTATTTCAGCAGTTTGTTAAGGTTACCCAAACACAGCAAATGTTGAATATTTGTCTGGTCTTCTTTGTACATGAAAAGGCCAAAATTCTTATACTAAGAACTTGGAAATCAATCAATCCACCATCATTAACGCAATGGAAAAATCTAATGATTTATTATTGAAATATTGAAATAGCATGAGCAACTGATAAAAACAAAGCCAAGTGGCAAACCATAGGGATGGGGGTGTGGTCAGGGATGGGGGTGTGGTTAGGGATGGGAGTGTGGTCAGGGATGGGGGTGTGGTCAGAGGTGGGGGGTGGTCAGGGATGGGGGTGTGGTCAGGGATGGGGGTGTGGTCAGGGATGGGGGTGTGGTTAGGTATGGGAGTGTGGTCAGGGATGGGGTGTGGTCAGAGATGGGGGTGTGGTTAGGGATGGGGGTGTGATCAGGGATGGGGGTGTGGTCAGGGATGGGGGTGTGGTCAGGGGTGGGGATGTGGTCAGGGATGGGGGTGTGAGCAGTGGTGGGGGTGTGGTCAGGGATGGGGGTGTGGCTAGGTATGGGAGTGTGGTCAGGCATGGGGGTGTGGTCAGAGGTGGGGGGGTGGTCAGGGATGGGGGTGTGGTCAGGGATGGGGGTGTGGTCAGGGATGGGGGTGTGGTTAGGTATGGGAGTGTGGTCAGGGATGGGGTGTGGTCAGAGATGGGGGTGTGGTTAGGGATGGGGGTGTGGTCCGGGATGGGGTGTGGTCAGGGATGGGGGTGTGGTCAGGGGTGGGGATGTGGTCAGGGATGGGGGTGTGAGCAGTGGTGGAAAAAGTACCTAACTGTCATACTTGAGTAAAAGTAGAGATACCTTAATAGAAAATGACGAAAGTAAAAGTAAAAGTCACCCAGTAAAATTCTACTTGAGTAAAAGTCTAAAAGTATTTGGTGTAAAATATACTTAAGTATCAAAGTAAAAGTGTAAATAATTTTAAATTCCTTATATTAAGCAAACCAGATGGCAATTTATGGCAAGCCACGGGTACACTCCAACATTGAGACATATTTTACAAACGAAGCAAGTGAGTCCGCCAGATCAGAGGCAGTAGAGATGACCAGGGATGTTCTCTGTTTAGTGAGTCCGCCAGATCAGAGGCAGTAGAGATGACCAGGGATGTTCTCTGTATAGTGAGTCCGCCAGATCAGAGGCAGTAGAGATGACCAGGGATGGTCTCTGTTTAGTGAGTCTGCCAGATCAGAGGCAGTAGAGATGACCAGGGATGTTCTCTGTTTAGTGAGTCCGCCAGATCAGAGGCAGTAGAGATGACCAGGGATGGTCTCTGTTTAGTGAGTCCGCCAGATCAGAGGCAGTAGAGATGACCAGGGATGGTCTCTGTTTAGTGAGTCCGCCAGATCAGAGGCAGTAGAGATGACCAGGGATGTTCTCTGTTTAGTGAGTCTGCCAGATCAGAGGCAGTAGAGATGACCAGGGATGTTCTCTGTTTAGTGAGTCTGCCAGATCAGAGGCAGTAGAGATGACCAGGGATGGTCTCTGTTTAGTGAGTCTGCCAGATCAGAGGCAGTAGAGATGACCAGGGATGTTCTCTGTTTAGTGAGTCTGCCAGATCAGAGGCAGTAGAGATGACCAGGGATGTTCTCTGTTTAGTGAGTCTGCCAGATCAGAGGCAGTAGAGATGACCAGGGATGTTCTCTGTTTAGTGAGTCTGCCAGATCAGAGACAGTAGGGATGAACAGGGTTGTTCTCTGTTTAGTGAGTCTGCCAGATCAGAGACAGTAGGGATGACCAGGGATGTTCAGTTGATAAGTGCATGAATTTGACTATTTTCCTGTCCTGCTAATTCAAAATGTATCGAGTACTTTTGGGTGTCAAAGAAAATGTATGGTGTAAAAAGTACAATATTTTCTTAAGGAATATAGTGAAGTAAATGTAAAAGTAGCCAAAAATATAAATAGTAAAGTACAGGTACCCCAAAAAACTACTTACGTAGTACTTTAAAGTATTTTTACTTCAGTACTTTACACCATTGAGTGTGAGCATGCAGGTCTGGTCAGAGGAGATAGTCATTGTTTGTGTTTGTCTGTAAGTTGTTGTTGGTATGTATTAGTTTGTATCTGGAGGGGAAAAAGAGACATGTCAGTGGTGTTAGACAGACAGAACCTCACCCAGAGAGCTGTACATGTCAGTGTGGTTAGACAGACAGAACCTCACCCAGCGAGCTGTACATGTCAGTGTGGTTAGACAGACAGGACCTCACCCAGAGAGCTGTACATGTCAGTGGTGTTAGACAGACAGAACCTCACACAGCAAGCTGTACATGTCAGGGGTGTTAGACAGACAGGAGCTCACTCAGAGAGCTGTACATGTCAGTGGTGTTAGACAGACAGAACCTCACCCAGAGAGCTGTACATGTCAGTGGTGTTAGACAGACAGGACCTTACCTAGAGAGCTGTACATGTCAGTGTGGTTAGACAGACAGAATCTCACTCAGAGAGCTGTACATGTCAGTGGTGTTAGACAGACAGAACCTCACCCAGAGAGCTGTACATGTCAGTGGTGTTAGACAGACAGGACCTCGCCCAGAGAGCTGTACATGTCAGTGGTGTTAGACAGACAGAACCTCACACAGCAAGCTGTACATGTCAGGGGTGTTAGACAGACAGGAGCTCACTCAGAGAGCTGTACATGTCAGTGGTGTTAGACAAACAGAACCTCACCCAGAGAGCTGTACATGTCAGTGGTGTTAGACAGACAGAACCTCACCCAGAGAGCTGTACATGTCAGTGTGGTTAGACAGACAGAACCTCACCCAGAGAGCTGTACATGTCAGTGTGGTTAGACAGACAGGACCTCACCCAGAGAGCTGTACATGTCAGTGGTGTTAGACAGACAGGACCTTACCTAGAGAGCTGTACATGTCAGTGGTGCTAGACAGACAGAACCTCACCCAGAGAGCTGTACATGTCAGTGGTGTTAGACAGACAGGACCTTACCTAGAGAGCTGTACATGTCAGTGTGGTTAGACAGACAGAATCTCACTCAGAGAGCTGTACATGTCAGTGGTGTTCGACAGACAGAACCTCACCCAGAGAGCTGTACATGTCAGTGGTGTTAGACAGACAGGACCTCGCCCAGAGAGCTGTACATGTCAGTGGTGTTAGACAGACAGAACCTCACACAGCAAGCTGTACATGTCAGGGGTGTTAGACAGACAGGAGCTCACTCAGAGAGCTGTACATGTCAGTGGTGTTAGACAAACAGAACCTCACCCAGAGAGCTGTACATGTCAGTGGTGTTAGACAGACAGGACCTTACCTAGAGAGCTGTACATGTCAGTGGTGTTAGACAGACAGAACCTCACCCAGAGAGCTGTACATGTCAGTGGTGTTAGACAGACAGGACCTTACCTAGAGAGCTGTACATGTCAGTGTGGTTAGACAGACAGAATCTCACTCAGAGAGCTGTACATGTCAGTGGTGTTAGACAGACAGAACCTCACCCAGAGAGCTGTACATGTCAGTGGTGTTAGACAGACAGAACCTCACACAGCAAGCTGTACATGTCAGGGGTGTTAGACAGACAGGAGCTCACTCAGAGAGCTGTACATGTCAGTGGTGTTAGACAGACAGAACCTCACACAGCAAGCTGTACATGTCAGGGGTGTTAGACAGACAGGAGCTCACTCAGAGAGCTGTACATGTCAGTGCTGTTAGACAGACTGAACCTCACCCAGAGAGCTGTACATGTCAGTGTGGTTAGACAGACAGGACCTCACCCAGAGAGCTGTACATGTCAGTGTGGTTAGACAGACAGAACCTCACCCAGAGAGCTGTACATGTCAGTGTGGTTAGACAGACAGAACCTCACACAGAGAGCTGTACATGTCAGTGGTGTTAGACAGACAGAACCTCACACAGAGAGCTGTACATGTCAGTGGTGTTAGACAGACAGAACCTCACACAGAGAGCTGTACATGTCAGTGGTGTTAGACAGACAGAACCTCACACAGAGAACTGTACATGTCAGTGGTGTTAGACAGACAGAACCTCACACAGAGAGCTGTACATGTCAGTGGTGTCAGACAGACAGAACTTTAGACTAGATCATAGAAATAGAACGGAATGCCATGCTAGTTCTGGGACAGCTGACGTTGAAACAAAGATGTTGATGCTTCTTGTTCCATCTGTAGTGCTACACACAACTTATTTCAATTTGCTAGGTAAAGAGTAGGCATACTGTCTTTGTAAATATAATCCTATTTACAGCAGAAAATGTTTTGTCTTTGTAAAACAAACACACCCATCAATTTTTTGGTTGATGAATATATTTAAGCAGGCCATGTTCGTGCAATGTCCACATGTAGCCTGCATCTGTAGGGATGCTAGCTCTGGGATTTGTCCCCGGGAAAGATCTAGCAGTGGACATAAGGAGAGACCAGACAAAACTAGCCAAGTATAGAATATTGACAGCTGAGCTGACTGAAGAACGGGCATTCAACTTGCAGTTGTTGATATTGTTTCCACGGTAACATGTCTTTACACGTGACAAAACTTGCAAGCTACTTTTGTAGCAAGGTGTTGTAGAATAAGAGTCTCATGAAATACATTTCAGACACTGGTACTTCTTGCTACAGTATCTTGGCATAACTGTGATGTGACAGAGAAATATCAGCTAGCTAGAAAGGCTACCCAGCTGTAGCTATCCCCAAGCTACGCTAGCTAGCTATTTCAATTGGATTAAGAACCAGGTAAACTAAGGCCATTTGTTTGATCCAATTTATTAGCAATCCCCATTAGCTGTTGTCAAGGCAGCAGCTACTGTTCCTGGTGTCCAAACACATTAAGGTACTTACATCAAATCAAATCACATTTTATTGGTCACATACACATGGTTAGCAGATGGTAATGCGAGTGTAGCGAAATGCTTGTGCTTCTAGTTCTGACAGTGCAGTAATATCTAACAAGTAATCTAAAAATTCCCCAACAACTACCTAATACACACAAATCTAAAGGGGCGAATGAGAATATGTACATATAAATATATGGTTGAGCGATGGCCGAGCGGCATAGGCAAGATCCAATAAATAGTATCAAATACAGTATATACATGTGATATGAGTAATGTAAGATATGTAAACATTATAGTGGCATTATTTACAGTGCATTGTTTAGTGACTAGTGATCCATTTATTAAAGTGGCCAGTGATTGGGTCTCAATGTAGGCAGCAGCCTCTCTGAGTTAGTGATGACTGTTTAGCAGTCTGATGGCCTTGAGATAGAAGCTGTTTTTCCATCTCTCGGTCCCAGCGTTGATGCACCTGTACTGACCTGTCTTGGTCAGGTTGCAGTTGTAAATGAGAACTTGTTCTCAACTGGCCTACCTGGTTAAACAAAGGTGAAATAAAATAAATAAAATAAATAAAATAATAAATACAAATTGTGCTAGTAGTTTAAACAGGCAGCGCAGTACATTCAGCATGTCAAAAGTACTTACAAAAACAAGTAGTGATGAAGTCAATCTCTCCTCCAGTTTGACCCATGAGAGATTGACATGCATATCATTAATGTCAGCTCTCCGTGTACTTTAAAGGGCCAGCCGTGGTGCCCTATTCTGAGCCAACTACAATTGTGGCACCTGGCCACACTACTGAACAGTAGACCATATATGACAAAACTAGGGCCTGTAGGACCTGCCTTGTTGATAGTGTTGTTAAGAAGGTAGAAACTAGGGCCTGTAGGACATGCCTTGTTGATAGTGTTGTTAAGAAGGTAGAAACTATGGCCTGTAGGACCTACCTTGTTGATAGTGTTGTTAAGAAGGTAGAAACTCGGGCCTGTAGGACCTGCCTTGTTGATAGTGCTGTTAAGAAGGTAGAAACTAGGGCCTGTAGGACCTGTCTTGTTGATAGTGTTGTTCAGAAGGTAGAAACTAGTGCCTGTAGGACCTGTCTTGTTGATAGTGTTGTTCAGAAGGTAGAAACTCGGGCCTGTAGGGCCTGCCTTGTTGATAGTGTTGTTAAGAAGGTAGAAACTAGGGCCTGTAGGACCTGCCTTGTTGATAGTGTTGTTCAGAAGGTAGAAACTAGTGCCTGTAGGACCTGCCTTGTTGAGAATGTTGTTAAGAAGGTAGAAACTAGGGACTGTAGGACCTGCCTTGTTGATAGTGTTGTTATGAAGGTAGAAACTAGGGCCTGTAGGACCTGCCTTGTTGATAGTGTTGTTAAGAAGGTAGAAACTAGTGCCTGTAGGACCTGCCTTGTTGATAGTGTTGTTATGAAGGTAGAAACTAGGGCCTGTAGGGCCTGCCTTGTTGATAGTGTTGTTAAGAAGGTAGAAACTAGGGCCTGTAGGACCTGCCTTGTTGATAGTGTTGTTATGAAGGTAGAAACTAGGGCCTGTAGGACCTGCCTTGTTGATAGTGTTGTTATGAAGGTAGAAACTAGGGCCTGTAGGACCTGCCTTGTTGATAGTGTTGTTATGAAGGTAGAAACTAGGGCCTGTAGGACCTGCCTTGTTGATAGTGTTGTTATGAAGGTAGAAACTAGGGCCTGTAGGACCTGCCTTGTTGATAGTGTTGTTAAGAAGGTAGAAACTAGGGCCTGTAGGACCTGCCTTGTTGATAGTGTTGTTATGAAGGTAGAAACTAGGGCCTGTAGGACCTGCCTTGTTGATAGTGTTGTTATGAAGGTAGAAACTAGGGCCTGTAGGACCTGCCTTGTTGATAATATAGTTAAGGCAGAGCAGTGCTTTATTATGGACAGACTTCTCCCCATCTTAGCTACTGTAGTACCAATATGTTTTGACAATCTCAACCTGCTCAATTTTCACATTATTCGTTACAAGATATAATTGAGGTTTAGGGATTAGTGAATGATTTGTCCCAAATACAATGCTTTTAGTTTTAGAAACATTTAAGACTAACTTATCCCTTTCCACCCATTCTGAATCTAACTGCAGCTCTTTGTTAAGTGTCACAGTTATTTAGGTTGCTGTAGTAGCTGACGTGTGGTGTTGAGTCATCCACATACATAGACACACTGGCTTTACATAAATCTAATTGTATTCGCCACATGCTTTGTCAACAACAGATGTGGACGAGCAGTGAAATGCTTATGGGCCCTTCCCAACAATTCATAGAGAAATACAGATGTAACAGAAAAGTAAAACACTAAATAATACAAGTAATAATAGATACATAATGAGTAATGATAACCTGACTAAATACAAGGAGTATCAGTACTGAGTCAATGATAACCTGACTATATACAAGGAGTATCAGTACTGAGTCAATGATAACCTGACTATATACAAGGAGTATCAGTACTGAGTCAATGATAACCTGACTATATACAAGGAGTATCAGTACCAAGTCAATGATAACCTGACTATATACAAGGAGTATCAGTACTGAGTCAATGATAACATGACTATATACAAGGAGTATCAGTACTGAGTCAATGATAACCTGACTATATACAAGGAGTATCAGTACTGAGTCAATGATATAACCTGACTATATACAAGGAGTATCAGTACTGAGTCAATGATAACCTGACTATATACAAGGAGTATCAGTACTGAGTCAATGATAACCTGACTATATACAAGGAGTATCAGTACCAAGTCAATGATAACCTGACTATATACAAGGAGTATCAGTACTGAGTCAATGATAACATGTGGACTACAGGAAACGGAGGACCGAGCACGCCCCCATTCTCATCGACGAGGCTGTAGTGGAGCAGGTTGAGAGCTTCAAGTTGCTTGGCGTCCACATCACCAACAAACTAACATAGTCCTAGCACACCAAGACAGTCGTGAAGAGGGAACGACAAAACCTATTCCCCCTCAGGAGACTGAAAAGATTTGGCATGGGTCCTCAGATCCTCAAAAGGTTTTACAGCTGCACCATCGAGAGCATCCTGACTGATTGCATCACTGCCTTGTATGGCAACTGGTCCAACCACAAGGCACTACAGAGGGTAGTGTGTACGGCCTTGTACATCACCGGGGCCAAGCTTCCTGCCACCCAGGATCTCTATAACAGGCGGTGTCAGAGGAAGGCCCTAAAAATTGTCAAAGACTCCAGCCAGCCGAGTTAAGACTCCAGGCACCCTATATGACTCCAGCCACCCTATACAAGGGGTACCAGTACCAAGTCAATGTGCAGAGGTACAAGGTCATTTAGTTTTGTACATATAATTAGGAATAAAAGTAACAGATAAAAAAACAGTAGCAGCGCATGAAGTAGTTTTTAAAAAGTTAGTGCAAAAAGGGTCAGTGCAGGTATCCCTGGTAGCTATTTGGTTAACTATTTCACTAACTATTTAGCAGTCTTATGGCTTGTGGGTCGAAGATGTTCAGGGTCCTGTTGGTTCCAGACTGCATCAGTACCGCTTCCTGTGCGGTAGCAGACAGAACAATCTATGACTTGGGTGGTTGAAGTCCTTGTGTAACGGCGTTCTTTTGTTGTTGAAGGAGAGTCGGACCGAAATGCAGCGTGTAAGTTACTCATGTTTATTAAGTGAAGACAAAACGAACGAACTAACACGAATAACTAATAAATACAAAGAAAACAACAAAACAGAACGAAACCTAATACAGCCTGACTGGTGAAACTAGCACAGAGACAGGAACAATCACCCACGAAATACAAGGCGAAAAACAGGCTACCTAAATACGGTTCCCAATCAGCGACAACGAGAAGCACCTGACTCTGATTGAGAACCGCCTCAGGCAGCCAACCTAATTAACACACACACACACACACACCCCTAATCAACTACCAACCCAAACACTACAAACCCCAATACAGAAATACAATACAAAATAACCCCATGTCACACCCTGGTCTGACTAACTAATAAACTAAAACACACAATACTAAGACCAAGGCGTGACACCTTGACTATATTTAGGGCCTTCCTCTGAAAGGTATAGAGGTCCTGGATGGCAGGGAACTCAGCCCACTACCCTCTGTAGCACCTTGCGGTCAGATGCCAAGCAGTTGCAAACCAAGCGGCGATGCAGCCAGTCAAGATGCTCTCAATGGAGCAGCTGTAGACATTTTTGAGGATCTGAGGACCCATGCAGAATCTCCTGAGAGGGAAGAGGCGTTGTCACCTGGGTCAACATGAGACTATATTGTTTGTGTCATTTCAAATGAGTACAGTCTAACACCACTTAGCCTCTAGTCTCTCTCTCTCTCTCTCTCTCTCTCTCTCTCTCTCTCTCTCTCTCTCTCTCTCTCTCTCTCTCTCTCTCTCTCTCTCTCTCTCTCTCTCTCTCTCTCTCTCTCTCTCTCTCTCTCTCTCTCTCTCTCTCTCTCTCTCTCTCTCTCTCTCTCTCTCTCTCGGGGTACAGTGGGGGATGCTTAGCAGGCTCATTAAGTGCTGATTTATTTATGAGCTAACTTTCTGCAATTTACTGTCCTGCTCGCCTGCCAGGGCACCTGATAACAATTTGAAAGTATAGTATTTATTATCCACCATGTGGCATGGTGTGCAGAAAGTAGGCTCCACCCCAGTTATCTGTGAGTTTGGCTCATCATCGCTCTGGATAAGAGCGTCTGCTAAATGACTTAAATGTAAATGTAAATGTAATGTAAATCATCAACTCTGACCTCTCTGACCTCTGGCATAAGCCCCTGATACACTCTCTCCCTCCCCCTCCCCCACCCCCGTCCCTCTCCCCTCCCCCTCTCTCCTTCCCCCTCCCTCTTCCCTTCCCGGGACAGAGAGCAGCTTGCTGGATCTTCTGCTCCTAATTCTGCCCTGAGCCCCTTGGATCAACTAATTTAACTCATTATTCGCTCAATTGGCTGAGCATTAACCCCTTTAAATCCCCTCTCAGCCCCCCACGCCCCTCTCAGTCCCCCGCGCCCCTCTCAGTCCCCCGCGCCCCTCTCAGTCCCCGCGCCCCTCTCAGCCCCCGAGGTCTGAGATTGGCATTGATTACAGAGATTATACAGAGAGAGGCTCAATCAGGAACAATAATGGAGAGGTGGGTCATAACCCAGACTCCTGTTTGCTATTGGATTAGAGCTGGCCACAATGTTGAATGGCAGGCTAACAGGCCTATCGGAGAAGGGGAGAATAAGGCTGCGATTTACATTGCACTGTCCCAATTCTCCACCCCTGTACTCTCCCTGTCATTTTAACAGCATAGGAATGTTCTAAGTATTGGCAAGAAGGAGTTTCCACCATTGCTAAATCCATACAAGAAAGTGTACAAGGCAAATGCACACTTTGGGAAAATGGTGGAGAATCTGGACCCAGTCTGCCATGTTTCCATCATCACAGCAGGGGGGGTTCCTCTGGTTCCTCAGGGGTGGGAGTTCCTCTGGTTCCTCAGGGGTGGGAGTTCCTCTGGTTCCTCAGGGGTGGGAGTTCCTCTGGTTCCTCAGGGGTAAGGGTTCCTCTGGTTCCTCAGGGGTGGGGTGGAGGTTCCTCTGGTTCCCCAGGGGTGGGGTTCCTCTGGTTCCTCAGGGGTGGGAGTTCCTCTGGTTCCTCAGGGGTGGGGGTTCCTCTGGTTCCTCAGGGGTGGAGGTTCCTCTGGTTCCTCAGGGGTGGAGGTTCCTCTGGTTCCTCAGGGGTAAGAGTTCCTCTGGTTCCTCAGGGGTGGGGTTCCTCTGGTTCCTCAGGGGTGGGGGTTCCTCTGGTTCCTCAGGGGTAAGAGTTCCTCTGGTTCCTCAGGGGTAAGAGTTCCTCTGGTTCCTCAGGGGTGGAGGTTCCTCTGGTTCCTCAGGGGTGGGGGTTCCTCTGGTTCCTCAGGTGTAAGAGTTCCTCTGGTTCCTCAGGGGGGGGTTCCTCTGGTTCCTCAGGGGTAAGAGTTCCTCTGGTTCCTCAGGGGTAAGAGTTCCTCTGGTTCCTCAGGGGTGGAGGTTCCTCTGGTTCCTCAGGGGTTGGGGTTCCTCTGGTTCCTCAGGGGTGGGAGTTCCTCTGGTTCCTCAGGGGTAAGAGTTCCTCTGGTTCCTCAAGGGTAAGAGTTCCTCTGGTTCCTCAGGGGTAAGAGTTCCTCTGGTTCCTCAGGGGTAAGAGTTCCTCTGGTTCCTCAGGGGTGGGGGTTCCTCTGGTTCCTCAGGGGTGGATTGGGGGCTCCTCTGGTTCCTCAGGGGTGGGGTGGGGGTTCCCCTGGTTCCTCAGGGGTGGGGTGGGGGTTCCTCAGGAGTTGGGTGGGGGTTCCTCAGGGGTTGGGTGGGGGTTCCTCAGGGGTTGGGTGGGGGTTCCTCTGGTTCCTCTCCAAAAGTGATCTATTCAGAATTAGCCCGCCGCAATAGAAACACATCCCAGCTAACTGTAGTGGTGTATGGGGCCACACACACATGGCCATCGTTACACAGACACAATAAAAGGCATCATTGTGGGAGTGTGTGTGTGTGTGTGTGTGTGTGTGTGTGTGTGTGTGTGTGTGTGTGTGTGTGTGTGTGTGTGTGTGTGTGTGTGTGTGTGTGTGTGTGTGTGTGTGTGTGTGTGTGTGTGTGTGTGTGTGTGTGTGTGGAGGGGGAGGCTTTCATCACGCTGCTGTGTGTGTGTGTGTGCGTGTGCGTGTGCGTGTGCGTGTGTGTGTGTGTGTGTGTGTGTGTGTGTGTGTGTGTGTGTGTGTGTGTGTGTGTGTGTGTGTGTGTGCGCGTGTGTGTGTGTGTGACAGAAAGACAGAGCTCCATTCATCCATCTGTGTGGCACTGTCTGTCTGTGTGGTGGACTAGCTACACTAATGCTAACGGAGTTAGTTGGACAGTACAGTATGTGCTTATTGAGACGGCAGGGACAGTGTGTGTGTATACGTGTGTGAGTGTGTATTGTGTGTGTGTGTATATTGTGGGGCTGAGTAACCACAGCTGTGCATTACAGAAACCATATTACTGCCTGATAAGCTGCTATTAGAGGTGTGTGTGGGGTGAGTGGGAGAGGGACGCAGGTGCTCTGTGGGCTGATATTACCCAGGATGCATAGGGACGTGGGGGTTGGGCGGTGGGGGCTCTCTCTGTGGAGCGTAGAAACACACCTGTGATCCCCTTGCTAGCACGCTCACACACTCCGGCAGATGAATACACACTCTAACAAACACACTAATACTGTGGAGCAGGGAGCACACACCATGGAGCACACCGCGGGCACCAAGCACACACCACAGAGCACACCATGGGCACCAAGCACACACCACAGAGCACACCACGGGCACCAAGCACACACCACAGAGCACACCACGGGCATCAAGCACACACCACGGGCACCAAGCACACACCACGGAGCACACCACGGGCACCAAGCACACACCACAGAGCACACCACGGGCACCAAGCACACACCATGGAGCACACCACGGGCACCAAGCACACACCACGGAGCACACCACGGGCACCAAGCACACACCACGGAGCACACCATGGGCACCAAGCAAACACCACGGAGCACACCACGGGCACCAAGCACACACCATGGAGCACACCACGGGCACCAAGCACACACCACGGGCACCAAGCACACACCACGGAGCACACCACGGGCACCAAGCCAAAACCACCGGCACCAAGCACACACCACCGGCACCAAGCATACACCACGGACACCAAGCACACACCACGAGCACCAAGCACACACCATGGAGCACACCACGGGCACCAAGCACACACCACCGGCACCAAGCACACACCACGGGCACCAAGCCAACACCACGGGCACCAAGCACACACCACGGGCACCAAGCACACACCACGGGCACCAAGCCAACAACACGTGGCACTAGGCTCTGCAGTAACACAGTGTGGACAAGAAGCTACAACCTACCCAGATAAGACAGGGTGATAAAAACTACAACCGAGCTAGAAAGACATGATGCTAAAAAACTACAACCTAGCTAGAAAGACATGATGATAAAAACTACAACCTTGGTAGAAAGACAGGATGATAAAAACTACAACCTACCCAGATAAGACAGGGTAATAAAAACTACAACCGAGCTAGAAAGACATGATGCTAAAAAACTACAACTTAGCTAGAAAGACAGGATGATAAAAACTACAACCTAGCTAGAAAGACAGGATTCTAAAAAACTACAACCTAGCTAGAAAGACAGGATGCTAAAAAACTACAACCTTGGTAGAAAGACAGGATGCTAAAAAACGACAACCTAGCTAGAAAGACATGATGATAAAAAACTACAACTTAGCTAGAAAGACAGGATGATAAAAACTACAACCTAGCTAGAAAGACAGGATTCTAAAAAACTACAACCTAGCTAGAAAGACAGGATGCTAAAAAACTACAACCTTGGTAGAAAGACAGGATGCTAAAAAACTACAACCTAGCTAGAAAGACATGATGATAAAAACTACAACCTAGGTAGAAAGACAAGATGCTAAAAAACTACAACCTAGCTAGAAAGACAGGATGCTAAAAAACTACAACCTAGCTAGAAAGACATCATGATTAAAAAAACTACAGCCTAGCTAGAAAGACAGGATGATAAAAACTACAACCTTGGTAGAAAGACAGGATTATAAAAACTACAACCTAGCTCAATAAGACAGGATGATAAAAAACTACAACCTAGCTAGAAAGACAGGATGATAAAAACTACAACCTTGGTAGAAAGACATGATGATAAAAACTACAACCTAGCTAGAAAGACAGGATGATAAAAACTACAACCTTGGTAGAAAGACAGGATGATAAAAACTACAACCTAGCTAGAAAGACATGATGCTAAAAAACTACAACCTAGCTAGAAAGACAGGATGATAAAAACTACAACCTAGCTAGATAAGACAGGATGATAAAAAACTACAACCTAGCTAGAAAGACAGGATGATAAAAAACTACAACCTAGCTAGATAAGACAGGATGATAAAAAACTACAACCTAACTAGAAAGACAGGATGATAAAAACTACAACCTTGGTAGAAAGACAGGATGATAAAAACCACAACCTTGGTAGAAAGACAGGATGATAAAAACTACAACCTAGCTAGAAAGACATGATGCTAAAAAACTACAACCTAGCTAGAAAGACAGGATGATACAAACTACAACCTAGCTAGATAAGACAGGATGATAAAAAACTACAACCTAGCTAGAAAGACAGGATGATAAAAAACTACAACCTAGCTAGATAAGACAGAATGATAAAAAACTACAACCTAGCTAGAAAGACATCATGATTTAAAAAACTACAGCCTAGCTAGAAAGACAGGATGATAAAAACTACAACCTTGGTAGAAAGACAGGATGATAAAAAACTACAACCTAACTAGAAAGACAGGATGATAAAAAACTACAACCTAGCTAGATAAGACAGGATGATAAAAAACTACAACCTAGCTAGATAAGACAGGATGATAAAAAACTACAACCTAGCTAGATAAGACAGGATGATAAAAAACTACAACCTAGCTAGAAAGACAGGATGATAAAAAACTACAACCTAGCTAGAAAGACAGGATGATAAAAAACTACAACCTAGCTAGATAAGACAGGATGATAAAAAACTACAACCTAGCTAGAAAGACAGGATGATAAAAAACTACAACCTAGCTAGAAAGACAGGATGATAAAAAACTACAACCTAGCTAGATAAGACAGGATGATAAAAAACTACAACCTACCCAGATAAGACAGGATGATAAAAAACTACAACCTAGCTCAATAAGACAGGATGATAAAAAACTACAACCTAGCTAGATAAGACAGGATGATAAAAACTACAACCTAGCTCAATAAGACAGGATGATAAAAAACTACAACCTAGCTAGATAAGACAGGATGATAAAAACTACAACCTAGCTCAATAAGACAGGATGATAAAAAACTACAACCTAGCTAGATAAGACAGGATGATAAAAAACTACAACCTAGCTCAATAAGACAGGATGATACGCTCCTGTGGCACTCACGACTGTGATACCCAGTTGATTATTGATACTTGTTGAGCTGTCAACTTCATCCTCCAAAATAAGTTATTTTGATAGAGAATATAATTGGGACGATTTTGTGTAGTTTATTTATTTATTTGTTACTCAACACTCCTTACAATAACCCTTTATACTGAACCACCATGCCAACCTGAACCATGCTGGAACATTGCTTAGAAAACTCCCAGGCGCTGGCTGTCGAGAGAGACCAGATACAAAGCCATAGAGAGAAGAGAGAAAGGGAAGAAGTGACAGAGTGACAGAGTGACAGAGGGACAGAGGGACAGAGCACACACAAACTGCTGTGCAGTGACACACTTCATTCCAAACCTACAGCCGTGTGTAACAGTCAGGGAGATAATTCTTAATAGATCATTGGCTCTCACACTGTAGCCAATCACATTAACCATCAGGCAGGGCTATAAGAGGTCAAATGTCAGGTCTACTCAATCTCCTGGATGCTTCAATGCATAATGATACTCCCAAATACTTTTTTCTCATTCATTTTCTCAGTGCAGTGGTCAATATTTAAAAGTTCCAGTTTGGCTCCCGAGTTGCAAATTAATTGCATAAAATACACCTTGTCCCCACATAACGCTAGTTAACGAGCTGTCTTCCATAGGGACAGATTCAACTATATCAGGGTCAACTCCCAGAGGTGTGTGTGTGTGTGTGTGTGTGTGTGTGTGTGTGTGTGTGTGTGTGTGTGTGTGTGTGTGTGTGTGTGTGTGTGTGTGTGTGTGTGTGTGTGTGTGTGTGTGTGTGTGTGTGTGTGTGTGTGTACCAGGGTGCCAATAAGTAACCCGCTCCTCTTATCAAGATAAGCCAAATAGAGGAGAATGGCTGATGGATTGGAGGCATCATGAGCCCATGTTGATGACTGCTGCTGTTAATACATGAAGGGTGCCTACACTAATCCACCAGGGTCAATCATTCACCTGGAAGGTGCTGCCTGCCTGGGCAGTGTCTGGATGGATGACAGAGGGAGAGTGGAGGGATTCCCAGAATGTGCATGAGAGAAGGGCTACTCTGACTGTGATTCTGTATGTAGTCGTCTCACCTGGCTGCCTTAAGATGAATGCCCTTTACTGTGAGTCGCTAGGTCAGTGGGGCTCCCGAGTGGCGCAGCGGTCTAAGGCACTGCACCTCAGTGCTAGAGGTGTCACTACAGACCCTGGTTCGATTCGTGATTGAGAGTCCCATAGGGCGCCTCACAATTGGCCCAAACCCGGTTTGGCCCGGGGTTGGCCGTCATTGTAAATAGGAATTTGTTCTTAACTGAATTGTCTAGTTAAATAAATGTTAAATAAAAACAATCAAATAAAACGTGTCTGGTGAATGACTAAAATGTAAATGTACAGACTGAAAGCACTATGAATAGAGGAATAAGAGCATTGTGGTGAGATGTTTAGCCAAGAAAAGTGGACATTAGTAGTTGAAACATGATTCCCAAACTGCCATTTCATAAATCAAACCCCTTTCAAGATAAATGAACCCGTCTGAAATAAACTGGGCTTGTCAAAGTGACGTTTATAGAACGACCGGGATCCTTTCACATCTCATCCCTCAATATGAGGTTTACAACGACCGGGATCCTTTCACATCTCATCCCCCCTTATGAGGTTTACAACGACTGGGATCCTTTCACATCTCATCCCTCCTCATGAGGTTTACAACGACCGGGATCCTTTCACATCTCATCCCTCCTTATGAGGTTTACAACGACCAGGATCCTTTCACATCTCATCCCTCAATATGAGGTTTACAACGACCGGGATCCTTTCACATCTCATCCCTCCTTATGAGGTTTACAACGACCGGGATCCTTTCACATCTCATAACCCCTTATGAGGTTTACAACGACTGGGATCCTTTCACATCTCATCCCCCCTTATGAGGTTTACAACGACCAGGATCCTTTCACATCTCATCCCTCCTTATGAGGTTTACAACGACCAGGATCCTTTCACATCTCATCCCTCCTTATGAGGTTTACAACGACCAGGATCCTTTCACATCTCATCCCTCAATATGAGGTTTACAACGACCAGGATCCTTTCACATCTCATCCCCCCTTATGACGTTTATAGAACGACCAGGATCCTTTCACATCTCATCCCTCAATATGAGGTTTACAACGACCAGGATCCTTTCACATCTCATCCCTCAATATGAGGTTTACAACGACCAGGATCCTTTCACATCTCATCCCCCCTTATGAGGTTTACAACGACCGGGATCCTTTCACATCTCATCCCTCCTTATGAGGTTTACAACGACCGGGATCCTTTCACATCTCATCCCTCAATATGAGGTTTACAACGACCAGGATCCTTTCACATCTCATCCCTCAATATGAGGTTTACAACGACCAGGATCCTTTCACATCTCATCCCTCAATATGAGGTTTACAATGACCGGGATCCTTTCACATCTCATCCCTCCTCATGAGGTTTACAACGACCGGGATCCTTTCACATCTCATCCCTCCTTATGAGGTTTACAACGACCAGGATCCTTTCACATCTCATCCCTCCTTATGAGGTTTACAACGACCGGGATCCTTTCACATCTCATCCCTCCTTATGAAGTTTACAACGACCGGGATCCTTTCACATCTCATCCCTCCTTATGAGGTTTACAACGACCAGGATCCTTTCACATCTCATCCCTCCTTATGAGGTTTACAACGACCGGGATCCTTTCACATCTCATCCCTCCTTATGAGGTTTACAACGACCAGGATCCTTTCACATCTCATCCCTCCTTATGAGGTTTACAACGACCGGGATCCTTTCACATCTCATCCCTCCTTATGAGGTTTACAACGACCGGGATCCTTTCACATCTCATCCCCCTTATGAGGTTTACAACGACCAGGATCCTTTCACATCTCATCCCCCTTATGAGGTTTACAACGACTGGGATCCTTTCACATCTCATCCCTCCTTATGAGGTTTACAACGACCGGGATCCTTTCACATCTCATCCCCCCTTATGAGGTTTACAACGACCAGGATCCTTTCACATCTCATCCCCCCTTATGAGGTTTACAACGACTGGGATCCTTTCACATCTCATCCCTCCTTATGAGGTTTACAACGACCGGGATCCTTTCACATCTCATCCCTCAATATGTTTACAACGACCGGGATCCTTTCACATCTCATCCCTCCTTATGAGGTTTACAACGACCAGGATCCTTTCACATCTCATCCCTCCTTATGAGGTTTACAACGACCGGGATCCTTTCACATCTCATCCCTCCTTATGAGGTTTACAACGACCAGGATCCTTTCACATCTCATCCCTCAATATGAGGTTTACAACGACCGGGATCCTTTCACATCTCATCCCCCTTATGAGGTTTACAACGACCGGGATCCTTTCACATCTCATCCCCCTTATGAGGTTTACAACGACCAGGATCCTTTCACATCTCATCCCTCAATATGAGGTTTACAACGACCGGGATCCTTTCACATCTCATCCCCCTTATGAGGTTTACAACGACCGGGATCCTTTCACATCTCATCCCCCCTTATGAGGTTTACAACGACCAGGATCCTTTCACATCTCATCCCTCCTTATGAGGTTTACAACGACCGGGATCCTTTCACATCTCATCCCTCCTTATGAGGTTTACAACGACCGGGATCCTTTCACATCTCATCCCTCCTCATGAGGTTTACAACGACCGGGATCCTTTCACATCTCATCCCTCCTTATGAGGTTTACAACGACCAGGATCCTTTCACATCTCATCCCTCAATATGAGGTTTACAACGACCGGGATCCTTTCACATCTCATCCCTCCTTATGAGGTTTACAACGACCGGGATCCTTTCACATCTCATCCCCCCTTATGAGGTTTACAACGACTGGGATCCTTTCACATCTCATCCCCCCTTATGAGGTTTACAACGACCAGGATCCTTTCACATCTCATCCCTCCTTATGAGGTTTACAACGACCAGGATCCTTTCACATCTCATCCCTCCTTATGAGGTTTACAACGACCAGGATCCTTTCACATCTCATCCCTCAATATGAGGTTTACAACGACCAGGATCCTTTCACATCTCATCCCCCCTTACGACGTTTATAGAACGACCAGGATCCTTTCACATCTCATCCCTCAATATGAGGTTTACAACGACCAGGATCCTTTCACATCTCATCCCTCAATATGAGGTTTACAACGACCAGGATCCTTTCACATCTCATCCCCCCTTATGAGGTTTACAACGACCGGGATCCTTTCACATCTCATCCCTCCTTATGAGGTTTACAACGACCGGGATCCTTTCACATCTCATCCCTCAATATGAGGTTTACAACGACCAGGATCCTTTCACATCTCATCCCTCAATATGAGGTTTACAACGACCAGGATCCTTTCACATCTCATCCCCCCTTATGAGGTTTACAACGACCGGGATCCTTTCACATCTCATCCCTCCTTATGAGGTTTACAACGACCGGGATCCTTTCACATCTCATCCCTCAATATGAGGTTTACAACGACCAGGATCCTTTCACATCTCATCCCTCAATATGAGGTTTACAACGACCAGGATCCTTTCACATCTCATCCCTCAATATGAGGTTTACAACGACCGGGATCCTTTCACATCTCATCCCTCCTCATGAGGTTTACAACGACCGGGATCCTTTCACATCTCATCCCTCCTTATGAGGTTTACAACGACCAGGATCCTTTCACATCTCATCCCTCCTTATGAGGTTTACAACGACCGGGATCCTTTCACATCTCATCCCTCCTTATGAAGTTTACAACGACCGGGATCCTTTCACATCTCATCCCTCCTTATGAGGTTTACAACGACCAGGATCCTTTCACATCTCATCCCTCCTTATGAGGTTTACAACGACCGGGATCCTTTCACATCTCATCCCTCCTTATGAGGTTTACAACGACCAGGATCCTTTCACATCTCATCCCTCCTTATGAGGTTTACAACGACCGGGATCCTTTCACATCTCATCCCTCCTTATGAGGTTTACAACGACCGGGATCCTTTCACATCTCATCCCCCCTTATGAGGTTTACAACGACCAGGATCCTTTCACATCTCATCCCCCCTTATGAGGTTTACAACGACTGGGATCCTTTCACATCTCATCCCTCCTTATGAGGTTTACAACGACCGGGATCCTTTCACATCTCATCCCCCCTTATGAGGTTTACAACGACCAGGATCCTTTCACATCTCATCCCCCCTTATGAGGTTTACAACGACTGGGATCCTTTCACATCTCATCCCTCCTTATGAGGTTTACAACGACCGGGATCCTTTCACATCTCATCCCTCAATATGTTTACAACGACCGGGATCCTTTCACATCTCATCCCTCCTTATGAGGTTTACAACGACCAGGATCCTTTCACATCTCATCCCTCCTTATGAGGTTTACAACGACCGGGATCCTTTCACATCTCATCCCTCCTTATGAGGTTTACAACGTCCAGGATCCTTTCACATCTCATCCCTCAATATGAGGTTTACAACGACCGGGATCCTTTCACATCTCATCCCCCCTTATGAGGTTTACAACGACCGGGATCCTTTCACATCTCATCCCCCCTTATGAGGTTTACAACGACCAGGATCCTTTCACATCTCATCCCTCAATATGAGGTTTACAACGACCGGGATCCTTTCACATCTCATCCCCCCTTATGAGGTTTACAACGACCGGGATCCTTTCACATCTCATCCCCCCTTATGAGGTTTACAACGACCAGGATCCTTTCACATCTCATCCCTCCTTATGAGGTTTACAACGACCGGGATCCTTTCACATCTCATCCCTCCTTATGAGGTTTACAACGACCGGGATCCTTTCACATCTCATCCCTCCTTATGAGGTTTACAACGACCAGGATCCTTTCACATCTCATCCCTCCTCATGAGGTTTACAACGACCAGGATCCTTTCACATCTCATCCCTCAATATGAGGTTTACAACGACCGGGATCCTTTCACATCTCATCCCTCCTTATGAGGTTTACAACGACCAGGATCCTTTCACATCTCATCCCTCCTTATGAGGTTTACAACAACCGGGATCCTTTCACATCTCATCCCTCCTTATGAGGTTTACAACGACCGGGATCCTTTCACATCTCATCCCCCTTATGAGGTTTACAACGACCGGGATCCTTTCACATCTCATCCCCCCTTATGAGGTTTACAACGACCGGGATCCTTTCACATCTCATCCCCCTTATGAGGTTTACAACGACCGGGATCCTTTCACATCTCATCCCTCCTTATGAGGTTTACAACGACCGGGATCCTTTCACATCTCATCCCCCCTTATGAGGTTTACAACGACCGGGATCCTTTCACATCTCATCCCTCCTTATGAGGTTTACAACGACCGGGATCCTTTCACATCTCATCCCTCCTTATGAGGTTTACAACGACCAGGATCCTTTCACATCTCATCCCCCCTTATGAGGTTTACAACGACCAGGATCCTTTCACATCTCATCCCTCCTTATGAGGTTTACAACGACCGGGATCCTTTCACATCTCATCCCTCCTTATGAGGTTTACAACGACCGGGATCCTTTCACATCTCATCCCTCCTTATGAGGTTTACAACGACCGGGATCCTTTCACATCTCATCCCTCCTTATGAGGTTTACAACGACCGGGATCCTTTCACATCTCATCCCTCCTTATGAGGTTTACAACGACCGGGATCCTTTCACATCTCATCCCTCCTTATGAGGTTTACAACGACCGGGATCCTTTCACATCTCATCCCTCCTTATGAGGTTTACAACGACCGGGATCCTTTCACATCTCATCCCTCCTTATGAGGTTTACAACGACCGGGATCCTTTCACATCTCATCCCTCCTTATGAGGTTTACAACGACCGGGATCCTTTCACATCTCATCCCTCCTTATGAGGTTTACAACGACCGGGATCCTTTCACATCTCATCCCTCCTTATGAGGTTTACAACGACCGGGATCCTTTCACATCTCATCCCTCCTTATGAGGTTTACAACGACCGGGATCCTTTCACATCTCATCCCTCCTTATGAGGTTTACAACGACCGGGATCCTTTCACATCTCATCCCTCCTTATGAGGTTTACAACGACCGGGATCCTTTCACATCTCATCCCTCCTTATGAGGTTTACAACGACCGGGATCCTTTCACATCTCATCCCTCCTTATGAGGTTTACAACGACCGGGATCCTTTCACATCTCATCCCTCCTTATGAGGTTTACAACGACCGGGATCCTTTCACATCTCATCCCTCCTTATGAGGTTTACAACGACCGGGATCCTTTCACATCTCATCCCTCCTTATGAGGTTTACAACGACCGGGATCCTTTCACATCTCATCCCTCCTTATGAGGTTTACAACGTTTACCGGGATCCTTTCACATCTCATCCCTCCTTATGAGGTTTACAACGACCGGGATCCTTTCACATCTCATCCCTCCTTATGAGGTTTACAACGACCGGGATCCTTTCACATCTCATCCCTCCTCATGAGGTTTACAACGACCAGGATCCTTTCACATCTCATCCCTCCTTATGAGGTTTACAACGACCGGGATCCTTTCACATCTCATCCCTCCTTATGAGGTTTACAACGACCGGGATCCTTTCACATCTCATCCCTCCTTATGAGGTTTACAACGACCAGGATCCTTTCACATCTCATCCCTCCTTATGAGGTTTACAACGACCGGGATCCTTTCACATCTCATCCCTCCTTATGAGGTTTACAACGACCAGGATCCTTTCACATCTCATCCCTCCTTATGAGGTTTACAACGACCGGGATCCTTTCACATCTCATCCCTCCTTATGAGGTTTACAACGACCGGGATCCTTTCACATCTCATCCCTCCTTATGAGGTTTACAACGACCGGGATCCTTTCACATCTCATCCCTCCTTATGAGGTTTACAACGACCGGGATCCTTTTTCACATCTCATCCCTCCTTATGAGGTTTACAACGACCGGGATCCTTTCACATCTCATCCCTCCTTATGAGGTTTACAACGACCGGGATCCTTTCACATCTCATCCCTCCTTATGAGGTTTACAACGACCGGGATCCTTTCACATCTCATCCCCCCTTATGAGGTTTACAACGACCGGGATCCTTTCACATCTCATCCCTCCTTATGAGGTTTACAACGACCGGGATCCTTTCACATCTCATCCCTCCTTATGAGGTTTACAACGACCGGGATCCTTTCACATCTCATCCCTCCTTATGAGGTTTACAACGACCGGGATCCTTTCACATCTCATCCCTCCTTATGAGGTTTACAACGACCGGGATCCTTTCACATCTCATCCCCCTTATGAGGTTTACAACGACCGGGATCCTTTCACATCTCATCCCTCCTTATGAGGTTTACAACGACCGGGATCCTTTCACATCTCATCCCTCCTTATGAGGTTTACAACGACCGGGATCCTTTCACATCTTCACATCTCATCCCCCCTTATGAGGTTTACAACGACCGGGATCCTTTCACATCTCATCCCCCCTTATGAGGTTTACAACGACCGGGATCCTTTCACATCTCATCCCTCCTTATGAGGTTTACAACGACCGGGATCCTTTCACATCTCATCCCTCCTTATGAGGTTTACAACGACCGGGATCCTTTCACATCTCATCCCTCCTTATGAGGTTTACAACGACCGGGATCCTTTCACATCTCATCCCTCCTTATGAGGTTTACAACGACCGGGATCCTTTCACATCTCATCCCTCCTTATGAGGTTTACAACGACCGGGATCCTTTCACATCTCATCCCTCCTTATGAGGTTTACAACGACCGGGATTCACATCTCATCCCTCCTTATGAGGTTTACAACGACCGGGATCCTTTCACATCTCATCCCTCCTTATGAGGTTTACAACGACCGGGATCCTTTCACATCTCATCCCTCCTTATGAGGTTTACAACGACCAGGATCCTTTCACATCTCATCCCTCCTTATGAGGTTTACAACGACCGGGATCCTTTCACATCTCATCCCTCCTTATGAGGTTTACAACGACCGGGATCCTTTCACATCTCATCCCTCCTTATGAGGTTTACAACGACCGGGATCCTTTCACATCTCATCCCTCCTTATGAGGTTTACAACGACCGGGATCCTTTCACATCTCATCCCTCCTTATGAGGTTTACAACGACCGGGATCCTTTCACATCTCATCCCTCCTTATGAGGTTTACAACGACCGGGATCCTTTCACATCTCATCCCTCCTCATGAGGTTTACAACGACCGGGATCCTTTCACATCTCATCCCCCTTATGAGGTTTACAACGACCGGGATCCTTTCACATCTCATCCCTCCTTATGAGGTTTACAACGACCGGGATCCTTTCACATCTCATCCCTCCTTATGAGGTTTACAACGACCGGGATCCTTTCACATCTCATCCCTCCTTATGAGGTTTACAACGACCAGGATCCTTTCACATCTCATCCCTCCTTATGAGGTTTACAACGACCGGGATCCTTTCACATCTCATCCCTCCTTATGAGGTTTACAACGACCGGGATCCTTTCACATCTCATCCCCCCTTATGAGGTTTACAACGACCGGGATCCTTTCACATCTCATCCCTCCTTATGAGGTTTACAACGACCGGGATCCTTTCACATCTCATCCCTCCTTATGAGGTTTACAACGACCGGGATCCTTTCACATCTCATCCCTCCTTATGAGGTTTACAACGACCGGGATCCTTTCACATCTCATCCCTCCTTATGAGGTTTACAACGACCGGGATCCTTTCACATCTCATCCCTCCTTATGAGGTTTACAACGACCGGGATCCTTTCACATCTCATCCCTCCTTATGAGGTTTACAACGACCGGGATCCTTTCACATCTCATCCCTCCTTATGAGGTTTACAACGACCGGGATCCTTTCACATCTCATCCCTCCTTATGAGGTTTACAACGACCGGGATCCTTTCACATCTCATCCCTCCTTATGAGGTTTACAACGACCGGGATCCTTTCACATCTCATCCCTCCTTATGAGGTTTACAACGACCGGGATCCTTTCACATCTCATCCCTCCTTATGAGGTTTACAACGACCGGGATCCTTTCACATCTCATCCCTCCTTATGAGGTTTACAACGACCGGGATCCTTTCACATCTCATCCCTCCTTATGAGGTTTACAACGACCGGGATCCTTTCACATCTCATCCCTCCTTATGAGGTTTACAACTTATGAGGACCGGGATCCTTTCACATCTCATCCCTCAATATGAGGTTTACAACGACCGGGATCCTTTCACATCTCATCCCTCCTTATGAGGTTTACAACGACCGGGATCCTTTCACATCTCATCCCTCCTTATGAGGTTTACAACGACCGGGATCCTTTCACATCTCATCCCTCCTTATGAGGTTTACAACGACCTCCTTATGGGATCCTTTCACATCTCATCCCTCCTTATGAAGTTTACAACGACCGGGATCCTTTCACATCTCATCCCTCCTTATGAGGTTTACAACGACCAGGATCCTTTCACATCTCATCCCTCCTTATGAGGTTTACAACGACCGGGATCCTTTCACATCTCATCCCTCCTTATGAGGTTTACAACGACCGGGATCCTTTCACATCTCATCCCTCCTTATGAGGTTTACAACGACCGGGATCCTTTCACATCTCATCCCTCCTTATGAGGTTTACAACGACCGGGATCCTTTCACATCTCATCCCTCCTTATGAGGTTTACAACGACCGGGATCCTTTCACATCTCATCCCTCCTTATGAGGTTTACAACGACCGGGATCCTTTCACATCTCATCCCTCCTTATGAGGTTTACAACGACCGGGATCCTTTCACATCTCATCCCTCCTTATGAGGTTTACAACGACCGGGATCCTTTCACATCTCATCCCTCCTTATGAGGTTTACAACGACCGGGATCCTTTCACATCTCATCCCTCAATATGAGGTTTACAACGACCAGGATCCTTTCACATCTCATCCCTCCTTATGAGGTTTACAACGACCGGGATCCTTTCACATCTCATCCCTCCTTATGAGGTTTACAACGACCGGGATCCTTTCACATCTCATCCCTCCTTATGAGGTTTACAACGACCGGGATCCTTTCACATCTCATCCCTCCTTATGAGGTTTACAACGACCGGGATCCTTTCACATCTCATCCCTCCTTATGAGGTTTACAACGACCGGGATCCTTTCACATCTCATCCCTCCTTATGAGGTTTACAACGACCGGGATCCTTTCACATCTCATCCCTCCTTATGAGGTTTACAACGACCGGGATCCTTTCACATCTCATCCCTCCTTATGAGGTTTACAACGACCGGGATCCTTTCACATCTCATCCCTCCTTATGAGGTTTACAACGATCTCATCCCGGGATCCTTTCACATCTCATCCCTCCTTATGAGGTTTACAACGACCGGGATCCTTTTCACATCTCATCCCTCCTTATGAGGTTTACAACGACCGGGATCCTTTCACATCTCATCCCTCCTTATGAGGTTTACAACGACCGGGATCCTTTCACATCTCATCCCTCCTTATGAGGTTTACAACGACCGGGATCCTTTCACATCTCATCCCTCCTTATGAGGTTTACAACGACCGGGATCCTTTCACATCTCATCCCTCCTTATGAGGTTTACAACGACCGGGATCCTTTCACATCTCATCCCTCCTTATGAGGTTTACAACGACCGGGATCCTTTCACATCTCATCCCTCCTCATGAGGTTTACAACGACCGGGATCCTTTCACATCTCATCCCTCCTTATGAGGTTTACAACGACCGGGATCCTTTCACATCTCATCCCTCCTTATGAGGTTTACAACGACCGGGATCCTTTCACATCTCATCCCTCCTTATGAGGTTTACAACGACCGGGATCCTTTCACATCTCATCCCTCAATATGAGGTTTACAACGACCGGGATCCTTTCACATCTCATCCCTCCTTATGAGGTTTACAACGACCGGGATCCTTTCACATCTCATCCCTCCTTATGAGGTTTACAACGACCGGGATCCTTTCACATCTCATCCCTCCTTATGAGGTTTACAACGACCGGGATCCTTTCACATCTCATCCCTCCTTATGAGGTTTACAACGACCAGGATCCTTTCACATCTCATCCCTCCTTATGAGGTTTACAACGACCGGGATCCTTTCACATCTCATCCCTCCTTATGAGGTTTACAACGACCGGGATCCTTTCACATCTCATCCCTCCTTATGAGGTTTACAACGACCGGGATCCTTTCACATCTCATCCCTCCTTATGAAGTTTACAACGACCCGGGATCCTTTCACATCTCATCCCTCCTTATGAAGTTTACAACGACCGGGATCCTTTCACATCTCATCCCTCAATATGAGGTTTACAACGACCGGGATCCTTTCACATCTCATCCCTCAATATGAGGTTTACAACGACCGGGATCCTTTCACATCTCATCCCTCAATATGAGGTTTACAACGACCGGGATCCTTTCACATCTCATCCCTCAATATGAGGTTTACAACGACCGGGATCCTTTCACATCTCATCCCTCAATATGAGGTTTACAACGACCGGGATCCTTTCACATCTCATCCCTCAATATGAGGTTTACAACGACCGGGATCCTTTCACATCTCATCCCTCTCAATATGAGGTTTACAACGACCGGGATCCTTTCACATCTCATCCCTCAATATGAGGTTTACAACGACCGGGATCCTTTCACATCTCATCCCTCAATATGAGGTTTACAACGACCGGGATCCTTTCACATCTCATCCCCCTTATGAGGTTTACAACGACCGGGATCCTTTCACATCTCATCCCTCCTTATGAGGTTTACAACGACCGGGATCCTTTCACATCTCATCCCTCCTTATGAGGTTTACAACGACCGGGATCCTTTCACATCTCATCCCTCCTTATGAGGTTTACAACGACCGGGATCCTTTCACATCTCATCCCCCTTATGAGGTTTATAACGACCGGGATCCTTTCACATCTCATCCCTCCTTATGAGGTTTACAACGACCGGGATCCTTTCACATCTCATCCCTCCTTATGAGGTTTACAACGACCGGGATCCTTTCACATCTCATCCCTCCTTATGAGGTTTACAACGACCGGGATCCTTTCACATCTCATCCCTCCTTATGAGGTTTACAACGACCGGGATCCTTTCACATCTCATCCCTCCTTATGAGGTTTACAACGACCGGGATCCTTTCACATCTCATCCCTCAATATGAGGTTTACAACGACCGGGATCGGATCCTTTCACATCTCATCCCTCCTTATGAGGTTTACAACGACCGGGATCCTTTCACATCTCATCCCTCCTTATGAGGTTTACAACGACCGGGATCCTTTCACATCTCATCCCTCCTTATGAGGTTTACAACGACCGGGATCCTTTCACATCTCATCCCTCAATATGAGGTTTACAACGACCGGGATCCTTTCACATCTCATCCCTCCTTATGAGGTTTACAACGACCGGGATCCTTTCACATCTCATCCCTCCTTATGAGGTTTACAACGACCGGGATCCTTTCACATCTCATCCCTCAATATGAGGTTTACAACGACCGGGATCCTTTCACATCTCATCCCTCCTTATGAGGTTTACAACGACCGGGATCCTTTCACATCTCATCCCTCCTTATGAGGTTTACAACGACCGGGATCCTTTCACATCTCATCCCTCCTTATGAGGTTTACAACGACCGGGATCCTTTCACATCTCATCCCTCCTTATGAGGTTTACAACGACCGGGATCCTTTCACATCTCATCCCTCCTTATGAGGTTTACAACGACCGGGATCCTTTCACATCTCATCCCTCCTTATGAGGTTTACAACGACCTTATGAGGGGATCCTTTCACATCTCATCCCTCCTTATGAGGTTTACAACGACCGGGATCCTTTCACATCTCATCCCTCCTTATGAGGTTTACAACGACCGGGATCCTTTCACATCTCATCCCTCTCATATGAGGTTTACAACGACCGGGATCCTTTCACATCTCATCCCTCCTTATGAGGTTTACAACGACCGGGATCCTTTCACATCTCATCCCTCCTTATGAGGTTTACAACGACCGGGATCCTTTCACATCTCATCCCTCCTTATGAGGTTTACAACGACCGGGATCCTTTCACATCTCATCCCTCCTTATGAGGTTTACAACGACCGGGATCCTTTCACATCTCATCCCTCCTTATGAGGTTTACAACGACCGGGATCCTTTCACATCTCATCCCTCCTTATGAGGTTTACAACGACCGGGATCCTTTCACATCTCATCCCTCCTTATGAGGTTTACAACGACCGGGATCCTTTTTCACATCTCATCCCTCCTTATGAGGTTTACAACGACCGGGATCCTTTCACATCTCATCCCTCCTTATGAGGTTTACAACGACCGGGATCCTTTCACATCTCATCCCTCCTTATGAGGTTTACAACGACCGGGATCCTTTCACATCTCATCCCTCCTTATGAGGTTTACAACGACCAGGATCCTTTCACATCTCATCCCTCCTTATGAGGTTTACAACGACCGGGATCCTTTCACATCTCATCCCTCCTTATGAGGTTTACAACGACCGGGATCCTTTCACATCTCATCCCTCCTTATGAGGTTTACAACGACCGGGATCCTTTCACATCTCATCCCTCCTTATGAGGTTTACAACGACCGGGATCCTTTCACATCTCATCCCTCCTTATGAGGTTTACAACGACCGGGATCCTTTCACATCTCATCCCTCCTTATGAGGTTTACAACGACCGGGATCCTTTCACATCTCATCCCTCCTTATGAGGTTTACAACGACCGGGATCCTTTCACATCTCATCCCTCCTTATGAGGTTTACAACGACCGGGATCCTTTCACATCTCATCCCTCCTTATGAGGTTTACAACGACCGGGATCCTTTCACATCTCATCCCTCCTTATGAGGTTTACAACGACGGGATCCTTTCACATCTCATCCTCCTTATGAGGGGATCCTTTCACATCTCATCCCTCCTTATGAGGTTTACAATGACCGGGATCCTTTCACATCTCATCCCTCCTTATGAGTCGGCGTGTCTTTGTGGTTTACAATGAACAGAACTTTTCCTGTGTGAAATATCCACACATAAAATTATCGGATTCCAGACGTCTAACAGTTGGAGCCTTATAAGTCTTTAATTGTTTGTGTTTTTACCATCCGGAATGCACTTCAGATGTGTTTTTAAGGACATAAAATCTATCACGCTTTGATCGAATGCTATTTAGAGGTGGACTTGAAAGCTGTGGCTCGTCCACTGTTAATTTAGGCGATTCGGCGTAATTAAACGTTTGTTTTTGGACGCTGTGATGTGATGTGGTCTGTCTGACTGAGTTTCATCTCGGGGTGGTGTAGTCTAGCAGTAGAGGGGGTTGGTTTCAACATCTGTCTGTTTCTTACTGAGACATGTTATGTAGTGCATTAGGAGTGATGTTATGTAGTTCCCACTATATCCCCCACCACCCCCAGGATATATATTCTCTTGTTATGTAGTGATGTTATGTAGTTCCCACTATATCCCCCACCACCCCCAGGATATATATTCTCTTGTTATGTAGTGATGTTATGTAGTTCCCACTATATCCCCCACCACCCCCAGGATATATATTATCTTGTTATGTAGTGATGTTATGTAGTTCCCACTATATCCCCCACCACCCCCAGGATATATTCTCCTCAGCTTCCTGAATAACTGTACCAGCTAGTTGATTCCGTCACAATTCTGTCTCTCGTCTCCCCTCTATATAAGAAATACTCCTTCCTTTTCCCTTGCTCATCCCCCTCTCTCTCTTATATACACACACACACACACACACACACACACACACACACACACACACACACACACACACACACACACACACACACACACACACACACACACACACACACACACACACACACACACACACACACACACACACACACACACACACACACCTCCTTGTTGTCCTGATTAATGAGTGACAGACAGTGGTGTGATGTGCCCTAGTTGACAGAGCCCAGTGCCCTTCGACCCTCTGCCACCTTTTAATGCCCGGTGTGTCAGTCATTAAGACAGGAAGTAACTGGGGTTATTAATTGTCCACACCTCCATGGAACAGAGAGCAGGGGTGGAGAGGGACAGAGAGCAGGGGCTGAGAGGGACAGAGAGCAGGGGTGGAGAGGGACAGAGAGTAGGGGCTGAGAGGGACAGAGAGCAGGGGTGGAGAGGGACAGAGAGCAGGGGCTGAGAGGGACAGAGAGCAGGGGCTGAGAGGGACAGAGAGCAGGGTCTGAGAGGGACAGAGAGCAGGGGCTGAGAGGGACAGAGAGCAGGGGTTGAGAGGGACAGAGAGCAGGGTCTGAGAGGGACAGAGAGCAGGGTCTGAGAGGGACAGAGAGCAGGGGTGGAGAGGGACAGAGAGCAGGGTCTGAGAGGGACAGAGAGCAGGGGCTGAGAGGGACAGAGAGCAGGGGTTGAGAGGGACAGAGAGCAGGGTCTGAGAGGGACAGAGAGCAGGGTCTGAGAGGGACAGAGAGTAGGGGCTGAGAGGGACAGAGAGTGGGGGCTGAGAGGGACAGAGAGCGGGGGTTGAGAGGGACAGACAGCGGGGGCTGAGAGGGACAGAGAGCAGGGGCTGAGAGGGACAGAGAGCAGGAGCTGAGAAGGACAGAGAGCAGGGGCTGAGAGGGACAGAGAGCAGGAGCTGAGAGGGACAGAGAGCAGGGGCTGAGAGGGACAGAGAGCAGGGGCTGAGAGGGACAGAGAGCAGGGGCTGAGAGGGACAGAGTGCAGGAGCTGAGAGGGACAGAGAGCAGGGGCTGAGAGGGACAGAGAGCAGGGGCTAAGAGGGACAGAGAACAGGGGCTGAGAGGGACAGAGAGCAGGGGCTGAGAGGGACAGACAGCAGGGGCTGAGAGGGACAGAGAGCAGGGGCTGAGAGGGACAGACAGCAGGGGCTGAGAGGGACAGACAGCAGGGGCTGAGAGGGACAGACAGCATTGGCTGAGAGGGACAGAGAGCAGGAGCTGAGAGGGACAGACAGCAGGGGCTGAGAGGGACAGACAGCAGGGGCTGAGAGGGACAGACAGCATTGGCTGAGAGGGACAGACAGCATTGGCTGAGAGGGACAGAGGGCAGGAGCTGAGAGGGACAGAGAGCAGGAGCTGAGAGGGACAGAGAGCAGGGGCTGAGAGGGACAGAGAGCAGGAGCTGAGAGGGACAGAGAGCAGGGTCGGAGAGGGACAGAGAGCAGGAGCTGAGAGGGACAGAGAGCAGGAGCTGAGAGGGACAGAGAGCAGGAGCTGAGAGGGACAGAGAGCAGGGTCGGAGAGGGACAGAGAGCAGGAGCTGAGAGGGACAGAGAGCAGGGGCTGAGAGGGACAGAGAGCAGGAGCTGAGAGGGTAGCCTGAGAGACAGAAAATGTACTTACTATGACTGTGATACTGTATGTGTTTGTCTCACCTATCTTACTGTAAGTCGATCTGGATAAGAGCATCTGTTGAATGACTAAAATGTCATGTGAATGGAAGGTCTCACCAAGTGAATGATGTTAATCAGACAGGTGTGACTTGTTTCAGGCTGGTCATCAGGAACAGTTACAGTCCTCCACAACTGTAGTGATCACGCCACTGACTTTCTAATGTTCTACTCAGAACAGTACAGTCACTGAATGGGTCAAAACTGGCACACACACATCTGGTTTTCTAATTAGCTGCCTAATTAGAAAACCTATAGTTTTCAGTCCAGGCCCAGTTCTTCCTACCTATAGCCTACCCTCTGTCAGACACTCTATAGTGTTATACTGAGGAGGGAGGGAGGGAGGGAAGGAGGGAAGGAGAGGGAGGAAGGGAGCACAGCTGGCTGTGTTGCTGCAGACTCAGAGCACCAGCTGCAGACACTTGTGTAGAAACTGCCACCAGGTGCTCAGGATTTCACGCTCTTTCCCTCCTTCAGTGGGTGGCTGCCTGGGCGGTGTGCTGCTGAACCGTTACCGTCTCGCGTTAACACCCCGCCACCGACTGTTCCCACCTCAGCAGAGCATAGCCCACGGAGCTAAAGGCTGGAAAGTCAGCTGACTGGGGAGAGATGAAAGCCTCTGCCTTGCCTGAGCATAGCGTGTAATGTCTTATGAACTCCAACAGCCTTCTTATGACAAATAAAACCTCCTATATAATCACAATACTTTTATGGGTAAGACAAAGTGATTGCAATGTTTTAAAGGGACAAAAATAAATATATGCCTTTTTCAGTTGCGAGTGCCGTCTAGAAATGTAACTAATTCAGCTATTCAGCTATTGAGGTGACAAAATATAGCTGCATGATTCTCCAGCTGCATTTCTAGGGAATGAGGCCAACATTACAGATCAAATGGGGACAGATCACCACAGAGTCATGGCAGTGTTTGTAAATGATTCAGCTGTGTTGGTGTATTGACAATTGAAAATGTGTTATGAAGAAAATAGTGTCCTGTACACAAAAAAGTAAAACATATTGTGCCTGGTACATATTTCTAGTAAGCAATTTGTGATACTGTGTTGTGACACTGTGTTGTGATACTGTGTTGTGATACTGTGTTGTGATACTGTGTTGTGATACTGTGTTGTGATAATGTGTTGTGATACTGTGTTGTGATAATGTGTTGTGATACTGTGTTGTGATAATGTGTTGTGATACTGTGTTGTGATACTGTGTTGGATAATGTGTTGTGATACTGTGTTGTGATAATGTGTTGTGATACTGTGTTGGATAATGTGTTGTGATACTGTGTTGTAATACTGTGTTGTGATAATGTGTTGTGATACTGTGTTGGAAAATGTGTTGTGATACTGTGTTGTGATAATGTGTTGTGATACTGTGTTGTGATAATGTGAGGTGATAGTGTGTTGTGATAATGTGTTGTGATACTGTGTTGTGATAATGTGTTGTGACACTGTGTTGTGATACTGTGTTGTGATAATGTGTTGTGATACTGTGTTGTCATACTGTGTTGTCATACTGTGTTGTGATAATGTGTTGTGATACTGTGTTGTGATACTGTGTTGTGATAATGTGTTGTGATAGTGTGTTGTGATACTGTGTTGTGATAATGTGTTGTGATAGTGTGTTGTGATACTGTGTTGTGATAATGTGTTGTGACACTGTGTTGTGATAATGTGTTGTGATAGTGTGTTGTGATACTGTGTTGTGATACTGTGTTGTGACACTGTGTTGTGATAATGTGTTGTGATAATGTGTTGTGACACTGTGTTGTGATACTGTGTTGTGACACTGTGTTGTGATAATGTGTTGTGATACTGTGTTGTGATAATGTGTTGTGACACTGTGCTTTTAGAGACTGACCCAGGAAATAACACCAACTGCCCTCTTAAACCTCTCTGACGTACCATCCCTTAGAACCATGTAATCACTGAAAGAGAACTGCTGTCCCTCTCTATCTCGATATAAAACAGATCATATCTTGGATGGAAAATGAGTGTCTAAAAGAAAGAGAGAAACACTACCCTCAGCTGAGTCGGCCAAAATTCCGTGAAAAGAGAGGACATACTTCACTCTGTCTCTCCTCTGCTGTCCCATCTCTCCTGCCTCCCCCTCTCCATGCCAATCCTTTTCCCATCCCCAAATCTCTCATATATCTAATCATGGCCGTTTGAAGCCTATCTGGGACATAAACACACAAAGGAAGTCTTTAAACCTGTAATCACAGCACTGCTCCAATGCTGCAACACAACCCGTGTGTGTGTGTGTGTGTGTGTGTGCGTGCGTGCGTGCGTGCGTGCGCGCGTGTGTGTGTGTGTGTGCAGCCCAGCCCTAGGCTGGATCCCTGTAGACAACTGCTAACAATTAGACCAATTAGTGGCTCAGCGTCCACAGCCCAGCACCGCCCGCTTGTTTATAATGTCATCCAACGTCCAAACAGTCGAAACCTTGAGAGAAACAATATACAGTGGGGAGAACAAGTATTTGATAACCTGCAAAATCGGCAGTGTTTCCTACTTACAAAGCATGTAGAGGTCTATAATTTTTATCATAGGTACACTTCAACTGTGAGAGACGGAATCTAAAACAAACATCCAGAACATCACATTGTCTGATTTTTAAGTAATTCATTTGCATTTTATTGCATGACATAAGTATTTGATCACCGACCAACCAGTAAGAATTCCGGCTCTCACAGACCTGTTAGTTTTTCTTTAAGAAGCCCCCCTGTTCTCCACTCATTACCTGTATTAACTGCACCTGTTTGAACTATTTACCTGTATAAAAAACACCTGTCCACACACTCAATCAAACAGACTCCAACCTCTCCACAATGGCCAAGACCAGAGAGCTGTGTAAGGACATCAGGGATAAAATTGTAGACCTGCACAAGGCCGGGATGGGCTACAGGACAATAGTCAAGCAGCTTGGTGAGAAGGCAACAACTGTTGGCGCAATTATTAGAAAATGGAAGATGTTCAAGATGACGGTCAATCACCCTCGGTCTGGGGCTCCATGCAAGATCTCACCTCGTGGGGCATCAATGATCATGAGGAAGGTGAGGGATCAGCCCAGAACTACACGCAGAACCTGGTGAATGACCTGAAGAGAGCTGGGACCACAGTCTCAAAGAAAACCATTAGTAACACACCATGCCGTCATGGATTAAAATCCTGCAGCGCACGCATGGTCCCCCTGCTCAAGCCAGCGCATGTCCAGGCCCGTCTGAAGTTTGCCAATGACCATCTGGATGATCCAGAGGAGGAATGGGAGAAGGTCATGTGGTCTGATGAGACAAAAATAGAGCTTTTTGGTCTAAACTCCACTCGCCGTGTTTGGAGGAAGAAGAAGGATGAGTACAACCCCAAGGACACCATCCCAACCCTGACGCATGGAGGTGGAAACATCATTCTTTGGGGATGATTTTCTGCAAAGGGGACAGGACGACTGCACCATATTGAGGGGGGGGGGGTGGATGGGGCCATGTATCGCAAGATTTTGGCCAACAACCTGCTTCCCTCAGTAAGAACATTGAAGATGGGTCATGGCTGGGTCTTCCAGCATGACAACGACCCGAAACACACAGCCAGGGAAACTAAGGAGTGGCTCCGTAAAAAGCATCTCAAGGTCCTGGAGTGGCCTAGCCAGTCTCCAGACCTGAACCTAATAGAAAATCTTTGGAGGGAGCTAAAAGTCCGTATTGCCCAGCGACAGCCGCGAAACCTGACGGATCTGGAGAAGGTCTGTATGGAGGAGTGAGCCAAAATCCCTGCTGCAGTGTGTGCAAACCTGGTGAAGAAATACAGGAAACGTATGGTCTCTGTAATTGCAAACAAAGCTCTCTGTACCAAATATTAAGTTCTGCTTTTCTGATGTATCAAATACTTATGTCATGCAATAAAATGCAAATTAATTACTTAAAAATCATACAATGTGATTTTCTGGATTTTGGATTTAGATTCTGTCTCTCACAGTTGAAGTGTACCTATGATAAAAATTACAGACCTCAACATGTTTTGTAAGTAGGAAAACCTGCAAAATTAACCTTTATTTAACCAGGCAAGTCAGTTAAGAACAAATTCATATTTTCAATGACAGTCTAGGAACAGTGGGTTAACTGCCTGTTCAGGGGCAGAACAACAGATTTGTACCTTGTCAGCTCAGGGGTTTGAACTTGCAACCTTCCAGTTACTAGTCCAGCGCTCTAACTACTAGTCTACCCTGACACCCCAAATACTTGTTCTCCCCACTGTACATCTGCTAGATGAAACTCAAACTGCCCAGGCCTGGCCCAAACTATTAAAGTAGGATTTTCTTGGTTGGTATAGACATGAAACTGACACAGGAGAGGAGAGAGACATGAAACTGACACAGGAGAGGAGAGCAGAGAGACATGAAACTGACACAGAAGAGGAGAGAGACATGAAACTGACACAGGAGAGGAGAGAGACATGAAACTGACACAGGAGATGAGAGAGACATGAAACTGACACAGGAGAGGAGAGAGACATGAAACTGACACAGGAGAGGAGAGAGACATGAAACTGACACAGGAGAGGAGAGAGACATGAAACTGACAGAAGAGGAGAGAGACATAAAACTGACAGAAGAGGAGAGAGACATGAAACTGACACAGGAGAGGAGAGAGACATGAAACTGACAGAAGAGGAGAGAGACATGAAACTGACACAGGAGAGGAGAGAGACATGAAACTGACAGAAGAGGAGAGAGACATAAAACTGACAGAAGAGGAGAGAGACATGAAACTGACACAGGAGAGGAGAGCAGAGAAACATGAAACTGACAGGAGAGGAGAGCAGAGAGACATGAAACTGACACAGGAGAGGAGAGAGACATGAAACTGACAGAAGAAGAGAGAGACATAAAACTGACAGAAGAGGAGAGAGACATGAAACTGACACAGGAGAGGAGAGAGACATGAAACTGACACAGGAAAGGAGAGCAGAGAGACATGAAACTGACACAGAAGAAGAGAGAGACATGAAACTGACACAGAAGAGGAGAGAGACATGAAACTGACACAGAAGAGGAGAGAGACATGAAACTGACAGAAGAGGAGAGACATGAAACTGACAGAAGAGGAGAGACATGAAACTGACACAGGAGAGGAGAGAGACATGAAACTGACAGAAGAGGAGAGAGACATGAAACTGACACAGGAGAGGAGAGAGACATGAAACTGACAGAAGAGGAGAGAGACATGAAACTGACACAGGAGAGGAGAGAGAGATTAAACTGACACAGAAGAGGAGAGAGACATGAAACTGACAGAAGAGGAGAGAGACATGAAACTGACACAGGAGAGGAGAGAGACATAAAACTGACAGAAGAGGAGAGAGACATGAAACTGACACAGGAGAGGAGAGCAGAGAAACATGAAACTGACACAGGAGAGGAGAGCAGAGAGACATGAAACTGACACAGGAGAGGAGAGAGACATGAAACTGACAGAAGAGGAGAGAGACATAAAACTGACAGAAGAGGAGAGAGACATGAAACTGACACAGGAGAGGAGAGAGACATGAAACTGACACAGGAAAGGAGAGCAGAGAGACATGAAACTGACACAGAAGAAGAGAGAGACATGAAACTGACACAGAAGAGGAGAGAGACATGAAACTGACACAGAAGAGGAGAGAGACATGAAACTGACAGAAGAGGAGAGACATGAAACTGACAGAAGAGCAGAGAGATTAAATTGACAGAAGGGGAGAGAGATTAAATTGACAGAAGAGGAGAGAGATTAAATTGACAGAAGAGGAGAGAGAGATTAAACTGACACAGAAGAGGAGAGCAGAGACATGAAACTGACAGAAGAGGAGAGAGACATGAAACTGACAGAAGAAGAGAGAGACATGAAACTGACACAGGAGAGGAGAGCAGAGAAACATGAAACTGACACAGGAGAGGAGAGCAGAGAGACATGAAACTGACACAGGAGAGGAGAGAGACATGAAACTGACAGAAGAAGAGAGAGACATGAAACTGACACAGAAGAGGAGAGAGACATGAAACTGACACAGAAGAGGAGAGAGACATAAAACTGACAGAAGAGGAGAGAGACATGAAACTGACACAGGAAAGGAGAGCAGAGAGACGTGAAACTGACACAGAAGAAGAGAGAGACATGAAACTGACACAGAAGAGGAGAGAGACATGAAACTGACAGAAGAGCAGAGAGATTAAATTGACAGAAGGGAGAGAGATTAAATTGACAGAAGAGGAGAGAGATTAAATTGACAGTAGAGCAGAGAGATTAAACTGACAGAAGAGGAGAGAGAGATTAAACTGACACAGAAGAGGAGAGCAGAGAGATTAAACTGACACAGAAGAGGAGAGAGAGATTAAACTGACACAGAAGAGGAGAGCAGAGACATGAAACTGACAGAAGAGGAGAGAGATTAAACTGACAGAAGAGGAGAGAGAGATTAAATTGGCACAGAAGAGGAGAGCAGAGACATGAAACTGACAGAAGAGGAGAGAGATTAAAAGAGAGTGCAGAATGCTTTGATATTCTTTCTTTTTTGGGACAAATTGCATTCAGTCCATTTCCTGGTATCCCCCTCCACGCCTTCTGCCCATCTGTGTGTGTGTGAGCATAATCTCTCTCTATCTCTCCTCTGTACCCTGAGAATGTCCAGCCGTGGGTTATTGCTGCGATGTGAATTCATTATAAACACTCTCTCTCTACTAAATAGATGGCACTGTTTATTTAAATGTGTCCCTCCCCATGTCCATGTCTATGAGGTCAGCACTATGCTTTTCTGATTCCGGGACATAAAATATACATTGTGTGAAAAACTTGATTGTTCTGTGTTGAGTTGAAGGATAGACAGATGGACAGACAGACAGAGACAGACAGACAGACCTTGGTCTGTATGCGTCTGGAAGTCTGTATATTGATGGGACTCAGTACAGTATCTGTCAACTAATCTCATCTAACTGGGACAGGGGGGATGGAATTATGTGTCATATTTATTTACCTAGCCTAATAATCTCATCTAACTGGGACGGGGGGTGGGAGTATGTGTGCCATATTTATTTACCTAGCCTAATAATCTCATCTAACTGGGACTGGGGGATGGGATTATGTGTGCCATATTTATTTACCTAGCCTAATAATCTCATCTAACTGGGACTGGGGGATGGGATTATGTGTGCCATATTTATTTACCTAGCCTAATAATCTCATCTAACTGGGACTGGGGGATGGGATTATGTGTGCCATATTTATTTACCTAGCCTAATAATCTCATCTAACTGGGACTGGGGGATGGGATTATGTGTGTCATATTTATTTACCTAGCCTAATAATCTCATCTAACTGGGACTGGGGGATGGGATTATGTGTGCCATATTTATTTACCTAGCCTAATAATCTCATCTAACTGGGACTGGGGGGGGGGGGGTAGGATTATGTGTGTCATATTTATTTACCTAGCCTAATAATCTCATCTAACTGGGACTGGGGGATGGGATTATGTGTGCCATATTTATTTACCTAGCCTAATAATCTCATCTAACTGGGACTGGGGGATGGGATTATGTGTGCCATATTTATTTACCTAGCCTAATAATAGCATCTAACTGGGACTGGGGGATGGGATTATGTGTGCCATATTTATTTACCTAGCCTAATAATCTCATCTAACTGGGACTGGGGGATGGGATTATGTGTGCCATATTTATTTACCTAGCCTAATAATCTCATCTAACTGGGACTGGGGGATGGGATTATGTGTGCCATATTTATTTACCTAGCCTAATAATAGCATCTAACTGGGACTGGGGGATGGGATTATGTGTGTCATATTTATTTACCTAGCCTAATAATCTCATCTAACTGGGACGGGTGGATGGGATTATGTGTGTCATATTTATTTACCTAGCCTAATAATCTCATCTAACTGGGACTGGGGGATGGGATTATGTGTGCCATATTTATTTACCTAGCCTAATAATCTCATCTAACTAGGACTGGGGGGGTAGGATTATGTGTGCCATATTTATTTACCTAGCCTAATATTATCTTCTAACTGGGACTGGGGGATGGGATTATGTGCGCCATATTTATTTACCTATCCTAATAATCTCATCTAACTGGGACGGGGGGGGGATGGGATTATGTGTGTCATATTTATTTACCTATCCTAATAATCTCATCTAACTGGGACGGGGGATGGGATTATGTGTGTCATATTTATTTACCTAGCCTAATAATCTCATCTAACTGGGATAGGATTATGTGTGTCATATTTATTTACCTAGCCTAATAATCTCATCTAACTGGGATAGGATTATGTGTGTCATATTTATTTACCTAGCCTAATAATTTCATCTAACTGGGATAGGGGGTGGGATTATGTGTGTCATATTTATTTACCTAGCCTAATAATCTCATCTAACTGGGATAGGATTATGTGTGTCATATTTATTTACCTAGCCTAATAATTTCATCTAACTGGGATAGGGGGGGTGGGATTATGTGTGTCATATTTATTTACCTAGCCTAATAATCTCATCTAACTGGGATAGGATTATGTGTGTCATATTTATTTACCTAGCCTAATAATTTCATCTAACTGGGATAGGGGGGGTGGGATTATGTGTGTCATATTTATTTACCTAGCCTAATAATCTCATCTAACTGGGACGGGGGGATTATGTGTGTCATATTTATTTACCTAGCCTAATAATCTCATCTAACTGGGATAGGATTATGTGTGTCATATTTATTTACCTAGCCTAATAATCTCATCTAACTGGGACTGGGGGGGTAGGATTATGTGTGTCATATTTATTTACCTAGCCTAATAATCTCATCTAACTGGGATAGGGGGGGGGGGGGGGGATTATGTGTGTCATATTTATTTACCTAGCCTAATAATATCATTTAACTGGGACGGGGGGGGGTGGGATTATGTGGGTCATATTTATTTACCTAGCCTAATAATATCATTTAACTGGGACGGGGGGGATGGGATTATGTGTGTCATATTTATTTACCTAGCCTAATAATATCATTTAACTGGGACGGGGGGATGGGATTATGTGTGTCATATTTATTTACCTAGCCTAATAATCTCATCTAACTGGGACGGGTGGATGGGATTATGTGTGTCATATTTATTTACCTAGCCTAATAATCTCATCTAACTGGGACTGGGGGATGGGATTATGTGTGCCATATTTATTTACCTAGCCTAATAATAGCATCTAACTGGGACGGGGGGGATGGGATTATGTGTGTCATATTTATTTACCTATCCTAATAATATCATCTAACTGGGACGGGGGGGGGGGATGGGATTATGTGTGTCATATTTATTTACCTAGCCTAATAATATCATCTAACTGGGACGGGGGGGGGATGGGATTATGTGTGTCATATTTATTTACCTATCCTAATAATATCATCTAACTGGGACTGGGGGATAGGATTATGTGTGTCATATTTATTTACCTAGCCTAATAATATCATCTAACTGGGACTGGGGGATGGGATTATGTGTGTCATATTTATTTACCTAGCCTAATAATATCATCTAACTGGGACTGGGGGATGGGATTATGTGTGTCATATTTATTTACCTAGCCTAATAATATCATTTAACTGGGACGGGGGGATGGGATTATGTGTGTCATATTTATTTACCTAGCCTAATAATTTCATCTAACTGGGACAGGGGGGGGGATGGGATTATGTGTGTCATATTTATTTACCTAGCCTAATAATCTCATCTAACTGGGACTGGGGGATGGGATTATGTGTGTCATATTTATTTACCTAGCCTAATAATCTCATCTAACTGGGATAGGGGGTGGGATTATGTGTGCCATATTTATTTACCTAGCCTAATAATATCTTCTAACTGGGACTGGGGGATGGGATTATGTGCGCCATATTTATTTACCTAGCCTAATAATATCTTCTAACTGGGACTGGGGGATGGGATTATGTGTGTCATATTTATTTACCTAGCCTAATAATTTCATCTAACTGGGACGGGGGGGGGGGGGGATGGGATTATGTGTGTCATATTTATTTACCTAGCCTAATAATTTCATCTAACTGGGACGGGGGGGGGGATGGGATTATGTGTGTCATATTTATTTACCTAGCCTAATAATCTCATCTAACTGGGATAGGGGGGGTGGGATTATGTGTGCCATATTTATTTACCTAGCCTAATAATCTCATCTAACTGGGACTGGGGGATGGGATTATGTGCGCCATATTTATTTACCTAGCCTAATAATTCCAGCAGCTGAGCAACTAACTGGAGAGACAGGATGAGGAGAGAGTAGCCTGCACCTAGCTGACATGCACATTACAATCCTTTATTTGGGGTATAGAGAGGGAGGGGTAGAGCGAGAGGGTAAGGAGAGACAGGATGAGGAGAGAGTAGCCTGCACCTAGCTGACATGCACATTACAATCCTTTATTTGGGGTATAGAGAGGGAGGGGTAGAGCGGGAGGGTAAGGAGAGACAGGATGAGGAGAGAGTAGCCTGCACCTAGCTGACATGCACATTACAATCCTTTATTTGGAACCACATCATTTGTCACAGATGCAGAGTGCAGAGATCCTGAGTTAATTGATTCTCTCACACACACAAGCACACGCACACACACTCCCCTGCACACGCCCATGAAAACACTCTCATAACGGGGGCTTATCGAATAGAACAGATTTGCTGTTGAGGGAGGAGGGAGGTAAGATGCCAGGCTGAGGTCTAACTGGATTAGTAAGAGGGATAGGTAGATAGAGGTCTAACTGGATTAGTTAGAGGGATAGGAGGATAGAGGTCTAACTGGATTAGTTAGGGAGGGATAGGTAGATAGAGGTATAACTGGATTAGTTAGGGGGATAGGTAGAAAGAGGTCTAACTGGATTAGTTACAGGGATAGGTAGATAGAGGTCTAACTGGATTAGTTAGGGTGGGATAGGTAGATAGAGGTCTAACTGGATTAGTTAGGGGGGATAGGTAGATAGAGGTCTAACTGGATTAGTTAGGGTGGGATAGGTAGATAGAGGTCTAACTGGATTAGTTAGGGGGGATAGGTAGATAGAGGTCTAACTGGATTAGTTAGGGTGGGATAGGTAGATAGAGGTCTAACTGGATTAGTTAGGGGGGATAGGTAGATAGAGGTCTAACTGGATTAGTTAGGGGGATAGGTAGATAGAGGTCTAACTGGATTAGTTAGGGTGGGATAGGTAGATAGAGGTCTAACTGGATTAGTTAGGGGGGATAGGTAGATAGAGGTCTAACTGGACTAGTTAGGGGGATAGGTAGATAGAGGTCTAACTGGATTAGTTAGGGGGATAGGTAGATAGAGGTCTAACTGGATTAGTTAAGGGGGATAGGTAGATAGAGGTCCACTCATTAGTTAGGGGGATAGGTAGACAGAGGTCTAACTGGATTAGTTAGGGGGGATAGGTAGATAGAGGTCTAACTGGATTAGTTAGGGGGGATAGGTAGATAGAGGTACACTCATTAGTTAGGGGGATAGGTAGACAGAGGTCTAACTGGAGTAGTTAGGGGGGATAGGTAGATAGAGGTCTAACTGGATTAGTTAGGGGATAGGTAGATAGAGGTCTAACTGGATTAGTTAGAGGGATAGGTAGATAGAGGTCCACTCATTAGTTAGGGGGATAGGTAGACAGAGGTCTAACTGGAGTAGTAAGGGGGATAGGTAGATAGAGGACCACTCATTAGTTAGGGGGATAGGTAGATAGAGGGCTAACTGGATTAGTTAGGGGGATAGGTAGGTAGAGGTCTAACTTGATTAGTTAGGGGGATAGGTAGATAGAGGTCTAACTGGATTAGTTAGGGGGGATAGGTAGATAGAGGTCTAACTGTATTAGTTAGGGGGATAGGTAGATAGAGGTCTAACTGGATTAGTTAGGGGGATAGGTAGATAGAGGTCTAACTGGATTAGTTAGGGGGGATAGGTCGATAGAGGACCACTCATTAGTTAGGGGGATAGGTCGATAGATGACCACTCATTAGTTAGGGGGATAGGTAGATAGAGGACCACTCATTAGTTGGATAGGTAGATAGAGGACCACTCATTAGTTGGATAGGTAGATAGAGGACGACTCATTAGTTGGATAGGTAGATAGAGGCCCACTCATTAGTTGGATAGGTAGATAGAGGACCACTCATTAGTTAGGGGGATAAAGGTAGATAGAGGACCACTCATTAGTTGGATAGGTAGATAGAGGACCACTCATTAGTTAGGGGGTAGGTAGATAGAGGACCACTCATTAGCTAGGGGCATAGGTTGATAGAGGACCACTCATTAGTTAGGGGGATAGGTAGATAGAGGACCACTCATTAGTTAGGGGGATAGGTAGATAGAGGACCACTCATTAGTTAGGGGATAGGTAGATAGAGGACCACTCATTAGTTGGATAGGTAGATAGAGGACCACTCATTAGTTAGGGGGATATAGAGGACCACTCATTAGTTGGATAGGTAGATAGAGGACCACTCATTAGTTGGATAGGTAGATAGAGGACCACTCATTAGTTGGATAGGTAGATAGAGGACCACTCATTAGTTAGGGGGATAAAGGTAGATAGAGGACCACTCATTAGTTAGGGGGGATAGGTAGATAGAGGACCACTCATTAGTTAGGGGGGATAGGTAGATAGAGGACCACTCATTAGTTAGGGGGAGAGGTAGATAGAGGACCACTCATTAGTTAGGGGGGATAGGTAGATAGAGGACCACTCATTAGTTAGGGGGATAGGTAGATAGAGGACCACTCATTAGTTGGATAGGTAGATAGATGACCACTCATTAGTTAGGGGGGATAGGTTGATAGAGGACCACTCATTAGTTAGGGGGTAGGTAGATAGAGGACCACTCATTAGTTAGGGGGATAAAGGTAGATAAAGGACCACTCATTAGTTAGGGGGATAGGTAGATAGAGGACCACTCATTAGTTAGGGGGTAGGTAGATAGAGGACCACTCATTAGTTAGGGGGATAGGTAGATAGATGACCACTCATTAGTTAGGGGGATAGGTAGATAGAGGACCACTCATTAGTTGGATAGGTAGAGGACCACTCATTAGTTGGATAGGTAGATAGAGGACCACTCATTAGTTAGGGGGATAAAGGTAGATAGGACCACTCATTAGTTAGGGGGATAAAGGTAGATAGAGGACCACTCATTAGTTAGGGGGATAGGTAGATAGAGGACCACTCATTAGTTAGGGGGATATAGGTAGATGGAGGACCACTCATTAGTTAGGGGGATAGGTAGATAGAGGACCACTCATTAGTTAGGGGATAGGTAGATAGAGGACCACTCATTAGTTAGGGGGATATAGGTAGGAGGACCACTCATTAGTTAGGGGGAGATAGATAGAGAGGACCACTCATTAGTTAGGGGGATATAGGTAGATAGAGGACCACTCATTAGTTAGGGGGATAGGTAGATAGAGGTCCACTCATTAGTTAGGGGGATATAGGTAGATAGAGGACCACTCATTAGTTAGGGGGATAGGTAGATAGAGGACCACTCATTAGTTGGATAGGTAGATAGAGGACCACTCATTAGTTGGATAGGTAGATAGAGGACCACTCATTAGTTAGGGGGATAGGTAGATAGAGGACCACTCATTAGTTAGGGGGATATAGGTAGATAGAGGACCACTCATTAGTTAGGGGGATAGGTAGATAGAGGACCACTCATTAGTTAGGGGGGATAGTTAGATAGAGGACCACTCATTAGTTAGGGGGATAGGTAGATAGAGGACCACTCATTAGTTAAGGGGATATAGGTAGATAGAGGACCACTCATTAGTTAGGGGGATATAGGTAGATAGAGGACCACTCATTAGTTAGGGGGGATAGGTAGATAGAGGACCACTCATTAGTTAGGGGGATAGGTAGATAGAGGACCACTCATTAGTTAGGGGGATAGGTAGATAGAGGACCACTCATTAGTTAGGTGGATATAGGTAGATAGAGGACCACTCATTAGTTATGGGGATAGGTAGATAGAGGTCCACTCATTAGTTAGGGGGATATAGGTAGATAGAGGACCACTCATTAGTTAGGGGGATAGGTAGATAGAGGACCACTCATTAGTTAGGGGGATAGGTAGATAGAGGTCCACTCATTAGTTAGGGGGATAGGTAGATAGAGGTCCACTCATTAGTTAGGGGGATATAGGTAGATAGAGGACCACTCATTAGTTAGGGGGATAGGTAGATAGGTAGATAGAGGACCACTCATAGTGTAGATAGGTAGATAGAGGTCCACTCATTAGTTAGGGGGATAGGTAGATAGGTAGATAGAGGACCTCTCTTTAGTTAGGGGGATAGTGTAGATAGGTAGATAGAGGACCACTCATAGTGTAGATAGGTAGATAGAGGACCTCTCTTAGTTAGGTGGATAGGTAGATAGGTAGATAGAGGACCTCTCTTTAGTTAGGGGATAGGTAGATAAGTAGATAGAGGACCCTCTTTAGTTAGGGAGATAGATGTCCACTCATAGTGTAGATAGGTAGATAGACGACCACTCATAGTGTAGATAGAGGACCACTCATAGTGTAGATAGGTAGATAGAGGACCACTCAATAGTTAGGGGGATAGGTAGATAGAGGACCACTCATTAGTTAGGGGGATAGGTAGATAGGTAGATAGAGGACCACTCATAGTGTAGATAGGTAGATAGAGGTCCACTCATTAGTTAGGGGGATAGGTAGATAGGTAGATAGAGGACCTCTCTTTAGTTAGGGGATAGTGTAGATAGGTAGATAGAGGACCACTCATAGTGTAGATAGGTAGATAGAGGACCTCTCTTTAGTTAGGTGGATAGGTAGATAGGTAGATAGAGGACCTCTCTTTAGTTAGGGGATAGGTAGATAGGTAGATAGAGGACCTCTCTTTAGTTAGGGGGATAGGTAGATAAGTAGATAGAGGACCTCTCTTTAGTTAGGGAGATAGATGTCCACTCATAGTGTAGATAGGTAGATAGACGACCACTCATAGTGTAGATAGAGGACCACTCATAGTGTAGATAGGTAGATAGAGGACCACTCATTAGTTAGGGGGATAGGTAGATAGAGGACCACTCATAGTGTAGATAGGTAGATAGAGGACCACTCATAGTGTAGATAGGTAGATAGAGGACCACTCATAGTGTAGATACGTAGATAGAGGACCACTCATTCGAAGTTCAAGCGGAAATTCTTCTTCCTCGATCCTTTGTTTGAACTTCCTGAGTCACAGCTCTGTCCATCCCAGAGGCTGCAACCAACAGAGAGAAGAGAGAAGTGGGGCCCGAGTCAGACTCAGGCGGAGTGCATACCATCTATCGCTTCCGAGTATATTGCTCGATAAAGTTCAGTCCCTGGGCAATAAAGTAGAGGAACTCCAGAGAGCAATATCACATCCAGAGGTGCAGTCGGCACAACGCCTCACCAGGACCACCCTGCCTGCCCTCCAGGACATCTACCGCACCGCACCCAGAGGGTGGTGCAGTCGGCACAACGCTTCACCAGGGCCACCCTGCCTGCCCTCCAGGACATCTACAGCACCGCAGGGCTCTCCAGAGGGTGGTGCAGTCGGCACAACGCTTCACCAGGGCCACCCTGCCTGCCCTCCAGGACTTCTACAGCACCGCAGGGCTCTGGTCACTTTAATAATGTTTACATACTGTTTTATCCACTTTATGTGTGTATACTGTATTTTAGTACAGGCTCGTCCTACAGTATATACAGTTGAAGTCTGAAGTTTACATACACCTTAGCTAAAAAAAATGTAACTCAGATTTCACAATTCCTGACATTTCATCCTGGTAAAAATTCCCTGTTTTAGGTCAGTTAGGATTACCACTTTATTTTAAGAATGTGCAATGTCAGAATAATAGTAGAGATAATGATTTATTTCAGCTTTTATTTTTTTCATCGCATTCCCAGTGGGTCAGAAGTTTACATACACTCAATTCGTATTTGGTAGCATTGCCTTTAAATTGTTTAACTTGGGTCAAACGTTTCGGGGTAGCCTTCCACAAGCTTCCCACAATAAATTGGGTGAATTTTGGCCCATTCCTCCTGACAGAGCTGGTGAAACTGAGTCAGGTATGTAGCCCTCATTCCTCCTGACAGAGCTGGTGTAACTGAGTCAGGTTTGTAGACCTCATTCCTCCTGACAGAGCTGGTGTAACTGAGTCAGGTATGTAGCCCTCATTCCTCCTGACAGAGCTGGTGTAACTGAGTCAGGTTTGTAGACCTGAGTCATTCCTTCTGACAGAGCTGGTGTAACTGAGTCAGGTTTGTAGCCCTCATTCCTCCTGACAGAGCTGGCCCTCATTCCTCTGAAACTGAGTCAGGTTTGTAGACCTCATTCCTCCTGACAGAGCTGGTGAAACTGAGTCAGGTTTGTAGCCCTCATTCCTCCTGACAGAGCTGGTGAAACTGAGTCAGGTTTGTAGGCCTCCTTGCTCGCACACGTTTTTTCCGCTCTGCCTACAAATTTCGTATAGGATTGAGGTCAGGGCTTTGTGGCCACTCCAATACCTTGACTTTGTTGTCCTTAAGCCATTTGCCACAACTTTAGAACTATGCTTGGGGTCATTGTTCATTTGGAAGATTAATTTGCGACCAAGCTTTAACTTCCTGACTGATGTCTTGAGATGTTGTTTCAATATATCCACATAACTTTCCATCCTCACGATGCCATCTATTTTGTGAAGAGCACCAGTCCTCCTGCAGCAAAGCACCCCTACAACATGATGCTGCCACCCCTGTGCTTCACGGTTGGGATGTTGTTCTTCGGCTTGCAAGACTCCCCTTTTTCCTCCAAACATAACGATGGTCATTATGGCCAAACAGTTCTGTTTTTGTTTCATCAGACCAGAGGACATTTCTCCAAAATGTATGATATTTGACCCCATGTGCAGTTGCAAACCGTAGTCAGGCTTTTATGGTGGTTTTGTCGCAGTGGCATCTTCCTTGCTGAGTGGCCTTTCAGGTTATGTCGATCTAGGACTCGTTTACTGTGGATATAGATTCTTTTGTACCTGTTTCCTCCAGCATCTTCACAAGGTCCTTTGCTGTTGTTCTGGGATTTGCACTTTTCGCACCAAAGTACGTTCATCTCTAGGAAACAGAACGCGTCTTTTTCCTGAGTGGTATGGCGGTTGTGTGGTCCCATGGTGTTTATACTTGCGTACTATTGTTTGTACAGATGAACGTGGTACCTTCAGGCGTTTGGAAATTGCTCCCAAGGATGAACCAGACTTCTTTTGATTTTTACCATGATGTCAAGCAAAGACACATTTAGTTTGATGATGTACCTTGAAATACATCCACAGGTACCTCCAATTGACTCAAATAATGTCAATTAGCCTATCAGAAGCTTTAAAGCCATGACATCATTTTCTGGACTTTTCCAATCTGTTTAAAGGCACAGTCAACTTAGTGTATGGAAACTTCTGACCCACTGGAATTGTGATACAGTGAAGTCTGTCTGTCTGTCTGTCTGTCTGTCTGTCTGACTGTCTGTCTGTCTGACTGTCTGACTGTCTGACTGTCTGACTGTCTGACTGTCTGACTGTCTGTCTGACTGTCTGTCTGTCTGCCAGGTTACTGGACAGAGACCACCTTCCTACTGGAGACAACTGTCCAGTAACCAACTATAAATATAGACTACCTTCCTACTGAAGACAACTGTCCAGTAACCAACTATAAATATAGTAGAGACAACCTTCCTACTGAAGACAACTGTCCAGTAACCAACTATAAATATAGACCACCTTCCTACTGAAGACAACTGTCCAGTAACCAACTATAAATATAGTAGAGACCACCTACTAGTGGAGACAACTGTCCAGTAACCAACTATACATATAGTAGAGACCACCTTCCTACTGAAGACAACTGTCCAGTAACCAACTATAAATATAGTAGAGACCACCTTCCTACTGGAGACAACTGTCCAGTAACCAACTATAAATATAGTAGAGACCACCTTCCTACTGAAGACAACTGTCCAGTAACCAACTATAAATATAGTAGAGACAACCTTCCTACTGAAGACAACTGTCCAGTAACCAACTATACATATAGTAGAGACCACCTTCCTACTGGAGACAACTGTCCAGTAACCAACTATAAATATAGTAGAGACCACCTTCCTACTGAAGACAACTGTCCAGTAACCAACTATAAATATAGTAGAGACCACCTTCCTACTGAAGACAACTGTCCAGTAACCAACTATAAATATAATAGAGACCACCTTCCTACTGGAGACAACTGTCCAGTAACCAACTATAACTATATAGAGACAACCTTCCTACTGAAGACAATTGTCCAGTAACCAACTATAAATATAGTAGAGACAACCTTCCTACTGAAGACAACTGTCCAGTAACCAACTATAAATATAGACGACCTTCCTACTGAAGACAACTGTCCAGTAACCAACTATAAATATAGTAGAGACCACCTTCCTACTGAAGACAACTGTCCAGTAACCAACTATAAATATAGACCACCTTCCTACTGAAGACAACTGTCCAGTAACCAACTATACATATAGTAGAGACCACCTTCCTACTGAAAACAACTGTCCAGTAACCAACTATAAATATAGTAGAGATCACCTTCCTACTGAAGACAACTGTCCAGTAACCAACTATAAATATAGACCACCTTCCTACTGAAGACAACTGTCCAGTAACCAACTATACATATAGTAGAGACCACCTTCCTACTGAAAACAACTGTCCAGTAACCAACTATAAATATAGTAGAGATCACCTTCCTACTGAAGACAACTGTCCAGTAACCAACTATAAATATAGACCACCTTCCTACTGAAGACAACTGTCCAGTAACCAACTATAAATATAGACCACCTTCCTACTGAAGACAACTGTCCAGTAACCAACTATACATATAGTAGAGACTACCTTCCTACTGGAGACAACTGTCCAGTAACCAACTATAAATATAGACCACCTTCCTACTGAAGACAACTGTCCAGTAACCAACTATAAATATAGACCACCTTCCTACTGAAGAAAACTGTCCAGTAACCAACTATAAATATAGTAGAGACCACATTCCTACTGGAGACAACTGTCCAGTAACCAACTATAAATATAGTAGAGACGACCTTCCCACTGAAGACAGCTGTCCAGTAACCAACTATACATATATTAGAGACCACCTTCCTACTGGAGACAACTGTCCAGTAACCAACTATACATATAGTAGAGACCACCTTCCCACTGAAGACAGCTGTCCAGTAACCAACTATACATATAGTAGAGACCACATTCCTACTGGAGACCACTGTCCAGTAACCAACTATACATATAGTAGAGACCACCTTCCTACTGGAGACAACTGTCCAGTAACCAACTATACATATAGTAGAGAACCTTCCCCACAGCTGTCCAGCAACCAACTATACATATAGTAGAGACCACCTTCCTACTGGAGACAACTGTCCAGTAACCAACTATACATATAGTAGAGACGACCTTCCTACTGAAGACAACTGTCCAGTAACCAACTATACATATAGTAGAGATCACCTTCCTACTGAGACAACTGTCCAGTAACCAACTATAAATATAGACCACCTTCCTACTGAAGACAACTGTCCAGTAACCAACTATACATATAGACCACCTTCCTACTGAAGACAACTGTCCAGTAACCAACTATACATATATAGAGACCACCTTCCTACTGAGACAACTGTCCAGTAACCAACTATAAATATAGACCACCTTCCTACTGAAGACAACTGTCCAGTAACCAACTATAAATATAGTAGAGACGACCTTCCTACTGAAGACAACTGTCCAGTAACCAACTATAAATATAGTAGACCACCTTCCTACTGAAGACAACTGTCCAGTAACCAACTATAAATATAGAACCTTCCTACTGAGACAACTGTCCAGTAACCAACTATAATATAGTAGAGACCACCTTCCTACTGAAGACAACTGTCCAGTAACCAACTATAAATATAGACCACCTTCCTACTGAGACAACTGTCCAGTAACCAACTATAAATATAGACCACCTTCCTACTGAAGACAGCTGTCCAGTAACCAACTATAATATAGTAGAGACCACCTTCCCACTGAAGACAACTGTCCAGTAACCAACTATACATATAGTAGAGACCACCTTCCTACTGAAGACAACTGTCCAGTAACCAACTATAAATATAGAGACGACCTTCCTACTGAAGACAACTGTCCAGTAACCAACTATACATATAGTAGAGATCACCTTCCTACTGGAGTCTACTGTCCAGTAACCAACTATAAATATAGACCACCTTCCTACTGAAGACAACTGTCCAGTAACCAACTATACATATAGACCACCTTCCTACTGAAGACAACTGTCCAGTAACCAACTATACATATAGTAGAGACCACCTTCCTACTGGAGACAACTGTCCAGTAACCAACTATACATATAGACCACCTTCCTACTGGAGACAACTGTCCAGTAACCAACTATAAAATATAGTAGAGACGACCTTCCTACTGAAGACAACTGTCCAGTAACCAACTATAAATATAGTAGAGACCACCTTCCTACTGAAGACAACTGTCCAGTAACCAACTATAAATATAGTAGAGGCCACCTTCCTAGTGGAGACAACTGTCCAGTAACCAACTATACATATAGTAGAGACCACATTCCTACTGGAGACAACTGTCCAGTAACCAACTATAAATAGTAGAGACCACCTTCCTACTGAGACAACTGTCCAGTAACCAACTATACATATAGTAGAGACGACCTTCCCACTGAAGACAGCTGTCCAGTAACCAACTATACATATAGTAGAGACCACCTTCCTACTGGAGACAACTGTCCAGTAACCAACTATACATATAGTAGAGACGACCTTCCTACTGAAGACAACTGTCCAGTAACCAACTATAAATATAGTAGAGATCACCTTCCTACTGAGACAACTGTCCAGTAACCAACTATAAATATAGACCACCTTCCTACTGAAGACAACTGTCCAGTAACCAACTATACATATAGACCACCTTCCTACTGAAGACAACTGTCCAGTAACCAACTATACATATAGTAGAGACCACCTTCCTACTGGAGACAACTGTCCAGTAACCAACTATACATATAGACCACCTTCCTACTGGAGACAACTGTCCAGTAACCAACTATAAATATAGTAGAGACGACCTTCCTACTGAAGACAACTGTCCAGTAACCAACTATAAATATAGTAGAGACCACCTTCCTACTGAAGACAACTGTCCAGTAACCAACTATAAATATAGTAGAGACCACCTTCCTACTGAAGACAACTGTCCAGTAACCAACTATAAATATAGTAGAGACCACCATCCTACTGAAGACAACTGTCCAGTAACCAACTATAAATATAGACCACCTTCCAACTGAAGACAACTGTCCAGTAACCAACTGTAAATATAGACCACCTTCCTACTGAAGACAACTGTCCAGTAACCAACTATAAATATAGACCACCTTCCTACTGAGACAACTGTCCAGTAACCAACTATAAATATAGACCACCTTCCTACTGAAGACAACTGTCCAGTAACCAACTATAAATATAGACGACCTTCCCACTGAAGACAGCTGTCCAGTAACCAACTATACATATAGTAGAGACCACATTCCTACTGAAGACAGCTGTCCAGTAACCAACTATACATATAGTAGAGACCACCTTCCTACTGGAGACAACTGTCCAGTAACCAACTATACATATAGTAGAGACCACCTTCCTACTGGAGACAACTGTCCAGTAACCAACTATACATAGTAGAGACGACCTTCCCACTGAAGACAGCTGTCCAGTAACCAACTATACATATAGTAGAGACCACCTTCCTACTGGAGACAACTGTCCAGTAACCAACTATACATATAGTAGAGACGACCTTCCCACTGAAGACAGCTGTCCAGTAACCAACTATACATATAGTAGAGACCACCTTCCTACTGGAGACAACTGTCCAGTAACCAACTATACATATAGTAGAGACCACCTTCCTACTGAGACAACTGTCCAGTAACCAACTATACATATAGTAGAGACCACCTTCCTACTGGAGACAACTGTCCAGTAACCAACTATACATATAGTAGAGACCACCTTCCTACTGGAGACAACTGTCCAGTAACCAACTATACATATAGTAGAGACGACCTTCCCACTGAAGACAGCTGTCCAGTAACCAACTATACATATAGTAGAGACCACCTTCCTACTGGAGACAACTGTCCAGTAACCAACTATACATATAGTAGAGACGACCTTCCTACTGAAGACAACTGTCCAGTAACCAACTATACATATAGTAGAGACCACCTTCCTACTGAGACAACTGTCCAGTAACCAACTATAAATATAGACCACCTTCCTACTGAAGACAACTGTCCAGTAACCAACTATAAATATAGTAGAGACCACCTTCCTACTGAAGACAACTGTCCAGTAAACAACTATAAATATAGACCACCTTCCTACTGGAGACAACTGTCCAGTAAACAACTATAAATATAGACCACCTTCCTACTGGAGACAACTGTCCAGTAAACAACTATAAATATAGACCACCTTCCTAAAGGAGACAACTGTCCAGTAACCAACTATAAATATAGTAGAGACCACCTTCCTACTGAAGACAACTGTCCAGTAACCAACTATAAATATAGACCACCTTCCTACTGAAGACAACTGTCCAGTAACCAACTATAAATATAGTAGAGACCACCTTCCTACTGAAGACAACTGTCCAGTAAACAACTATAAATATAGACCACCTTCCTAAAGGAGACAACTGTCCAGTAACCAACTATAAATATAGTAGAGACCACCTTCCCACTGAAGACAACTGTCCAGTAACCAACTATAAATATAGTAGAGACCACCTTCCTACTGAAGACAACTGTCCAGTAACCAACTATAAATATAGACCACCTTCCCACTGAAGACAACTGTCCAGTAACCAACTATAAATATAGACTACCTTCCTACTGAAGACAACTGTCCAGTAACCAACTATAAATATAGACCACCTTCCTACTGAAGACAACTGTCCAGTAAAGTTTAATTTGGACCCATACTAACTATACTGAAGGCCATTAACAGTCCAGTGACCAGTTTCATTTGACCCATACTAACTATACTGAAGGCCATTAACAGTCCAGTGACCAGTTCCATTTGGACCCGTACTAACTATACTGAAGGCCATTAACAGTCCAGTGACCAGTTCCATTTGACCCATACTAACTATACTGAAGGCCATTAACAGTCCAGTGACCAGTTCCATTTGGACCCATACTAACTATACTGAAGGCCATTAACAGTCCAGTGACCAGTTCCATTTGGACCCATACTAACCATACTGAAGGCTATTAACAGTCCAGTAAAGTTCCATTTGGACCCATACTAACTATACTGAAGGCCATTAACAGTCCAGTGACCAGTTCCATTTGGACCCGTACTAACTATACTGAAGACCATTAACAGTCCAGTGACCAGTTTAATTTGGACCCATACTAACTATACTGAAGGCCATTAACAGTCCAAGCTCCCAGCTCTTTTCTTATCTGCACCACTGCTCTCTTCTGTTCAGTCTGAAGTTCAGCCTGTCTCCATTCCTCCTCTGTCTTCAACAGACAGCCTTGCATGCAGGGCTTGGATCTTCAAAACAGATAATGCCTCTAATTTCATTAATTATAAACCAATATGCTCCTGGGAGCCTCCAGAGGCAGCTTACTCAACACTGGCATCTGGTCCACACAAACACAGCGAGGGAGAGAGGGATCCAGGGAGGGGGGGGAGGAGAGAGGGGGGATCCAGGGAGGGGGGGAGGGATCCAGGGAGTGGGGGGGGGAGAGGGATCCAGGGAGGGGGAAAGAGGAGAGAGGGATCCAGGGAGGGGGGGAAAGAGGAGAGAGGGGAGGGGGAAAGAGGAGAGAGGGATCCAGGGAGGGGGAAAGAGGAGAGAGGGATCCAGGGAGGGGGGAAAGAGGGAGAGAGGGATCCAGGAGGGGGGAAAGAGGAGAGAGGGATCCAGGAGGGGGAGAGAGGGATCCAGGGAGGGGGAAAGAGGAGAGAGGGATCCAGGGAGGGGGGGAAAGAGGAGAGAGGGATCCAGGGAGGGGGAAAGAGGAGAGAGGGATCCAGGGGAGGGGGAAAGAGGAGAGAGGGATCCAGGGAGGGGGGGAGAGGGATCCAGGGAGGGGGTGGGAGGAGAGAGGATCCAGGGAGGGGGAAAGAGAGGAGAGAGGGATCCAGGGAGGGGGGAAAGAGGAGAGAGGGATCCAGGGAGGGGGAAAGAGGAGAGAGGGATCCAGGGAGGGGGAAAGAGGAGAGAGGGATCCAGGGAGGGGGAAAGAGGAGAGAGGGATCCAGGGAGGGGGAAAGAGGAGAGAGGGATCCAGGGAGGGGGGAGAGAGGGATCCAGGGAGGGGAAAGAGGAGAGAGGGATCCAGGGAGGGGGTGGGAGGAGAGAGGGATCCAGGGAGGGGGTGGGAGGAGAGAGGGATCCAGGGAGGGGGAAAGAGGAGAGAGGGATCCAGGGAGGGGGTGGGAGGAGAGAGGGATCCAGGGAGGGGGAAAGAGGAGAGAGGGATCCAGGGAGGGGGGAAAGAGGAGAGAGGGATCCAGGGAGGGGGGGAGAGAGGGATCCAGGGAGGGGGAAAGAGGAGAGAGGGATCCAGGGAGGGGGAAAGAGGAGAGAGGGATCCAGGGAGGGGGAAAGAGGAGAGAGGGATCCAGGGAGGGGGTGGGAGGAGAGAGGGATCCAGGGAGGGGGAAAGAGGAGAGAGGGATCCAGGGAGGGGGAAAGAGGAGAGAGGGATCCAGGGAGGGGGGAGAGAGGGATCCAGGGAGGGGGAAAGAGGAGAGAGGGATCCAGGGAGGGGGGGGAGAGGGATCCAGGGAGGGGGAAAGAGGAGAGAGGGATCCAGGGAGGGGGGGCAAAGAGGAGAGAGGGTTCCAGGGAGGGGGGGCAAAGAGGAGAGAGGGATCCAGGGAGGGGGGAGGAGAGAAGGATCCAGGGAGGGGGAAAGAGGAGAGAGGAATCCAGGGAGGGGGGGGCAAAGAGGAGAGAGGGTTCCAGGGAGGGGGGGCAAAGAGGAGAGAGGGATCCAGGGAGGGGGGCAAAGAGGAGAGAGGGATCCAGGGAGGGGGGCAAAGAGGAGAGAGGGATCCAGGGAGGGGGCAAAGAGGAGAGAGGGATCCAGGGAGGGGGGGGACGAGGAGAGAGGGATCCAGGGAGGGGGGAGGAGAGGGATCCAGGGAGGGGGGGAGAGGAGAGAGGGATCCAGGGAGGGGAGGGGAGAGGGATCCAGGGAGGGGGGAAGAGGAGAGAGGGAGGACATCTAGACGACTACTCCAGCTGGTGTTTGGTGTTGATGGGGGTGAGAGTAAAGTAGTCAGGTCTTAAAGGTCTTTCCTCATGGTGAGACGTTATACTGTAAACCTGAGATCATATACGAGCTAAAGGGAACACAGACACACGCACACACATGTGCACGGACACACACACACACAAGCACACACACACGCAAGCAAACACACAGACACACGCACACACATGTGCACGGACACACACACACAAGCACACACGCAAGGACACACATGTGCACGGACACACACACACAAGCACACACACACGCACACACACGCACACACACAAGTGCACACACAAGCAAACACACAGACACACACATACGCATGCACACACACACACAAACACGCCATCGCACACACACACGCACACACACACCTTGCTAAAAGAGTTGACATGGGAGTGAGTTTAGTCAGGACAGGACAAGAGGGGGGGGGTAGCAGCAAACAGAGGACAGGTGTATCTCTCCCACTACACTGATTCTCTGTAGCCCTCATGAACACAAACACACATCACATCACACACGGCTTGGTCTTAGTCACGGAAGCCTTAGCACAATTAGCTAAATAAATAAATATTTGTTTTGCAGCACGTGTCCTCTGGATTATTAGTAATGGTGTGTAAAACTGCTCCACATCATCGCCCTCTAACACAGCTGCCCAGCGATTATCACAGTCCAGCCAACTGATGGAGAGAGCGAGGTGTGTGTTTGTGTGTGTGTGTGAGAGAAATCTCTCCTCTCCATCTACAGTATGCTAATAGGATATCTCTCTGTATATATCTACAGTATGCTAATAGGATATATCTCCCTCTCTATCTACAGTAGGCTAATAGGTTATCTCTCTATATATATATCTACAGTCTGCTAATAGGATATCTCTCTAAATATATCTACAGTATGCTAATAGGATATCTCTCTAAAGATATCTCCTAAATATATCTACAGTATGCTAATAGGATATCTCTCTAAATATATCTACAGTATGCTAATAGGATATCTCTCTATATATTTACAGTATGCTAATAGGATATCTCTCTATATATCTACAGTATGCTAATAGAATATATCTCTATATATATCTACAGTATGCTAATAGGATATCTCTCTATATATCTACAGTATGCTAATAGGATATCTCCTATATATCTACAGTATGCTAATAGGATATCTCTCTATATATCTACAGTATGCTAATAGAATATATCTCTATATATAGCTACAGTATGCTAATAGGATATCTCTCTATATATCTACAGTATGCTAATAGAATATATCTCTCTATATAGCTACAGTATGCTAATAGGATATCTCTCTATATATCTACAGTATGCTAATAGAATATATCTCTATATATAGCTACAGTATGCTAATAGGATATCTCTCTATATATCTACAGTATGCTAATAGAATATATCTCTATATACACTGCTCAAAAAAATCAAGGGAACACTAAAACAACACATCCTAGATCTGAATTATTCTTATTAAATAAATATTTTTTTCTTTACATAGTTGAATGTGCTGACAACAAAATCACACACAAATTATCAATGGAAATCAAATTGATCAACCCATGGAGGTCTGGATGTGGAGTCACACTCAAAATTAATGTGGAAAACCACACTACAGGCTGATCCAACTTTGATGTAATGTCCTTAACCTCTTACACTTATGGTGGCGCTATTTCATTTTTGGAAGAAAAACGTTCCCGTTTTAAACAAGATATTTTGTCACAAAAAGATGCTCGACTATGCATATAATTGCTACTGTTCGAAAGAAAACACTCTGACGTGTCCAGAAATACAAATATCTTCTCTGTGCATGCCCTTTAACGTGAGCTTCAGGCAAAACCAAGATGACTTGGCATCCAGGAAATGACAAGGATTTTTGAGGCTCTGTCTTTCATGATCTCCTTATATGGCTGTGAACGCAAGAGGAATGAGTCTGCCCTTTCTGTCGTTTCCCCAAGGTGTCTGCAGCATTGTGACGTATTTGTAGGCAGATCGTTGGAAGATTGACCATAAGAGACCACATTTACCACGTGTCCGCCCGGTGTCCTGCGCCGAAATTGGTGCGCAAAAGTCACCTGCCAGTATTTTTCCATGGGGCACAGAGAGAGAAGCAAGCTTCCACGAACTGCATGTCAATGAAGAGATATGTGAAAAAACACCTTGAGGATTGATTCCAAACAACGCTTGCCATGTTTCGGTCGATATTATGTAGTTAATCCGGAAAAAGTTTCACGTTGTAGGTGACTGCATTTTCGGTTCGTTTCGGTAGCCAGGCGCAATGTAGAAAACGGAACGATTTCTCCTACACACAGACGCTTTCAGGAAACACTGCGCATTTGGTATGTGGCTGGGAGTCTCCTCATTGAAAACATCAGAAGCTCTTCAAAGGTAAATGATTTTATTTATTTGGTTATCTGGCTTTTGTGAAAATGTTGCGTGCTACATGCTACACAAAATGCTATGCTAGCTTTGCATACTCTTACACAAATTAGTCAATTTCTATGGTTCAAAAGCATATTTTGAAAATCTGAGATGACAGTGTTGTTAAGAAAAGGCTAAGCTTGAGAGCAAACGCATTATTTTAATTTTATTTGCGATTTTCAGAAATCGTTAACGTTGCGTTATGCTAATGAGCCTGAGGCTTAGTCACAATCCCGGATCCGGGATGGGGAGTTTCAAGAGGTTATAACAAGTCAAAATGAGGCTCAGTAGTGTGTGTGGCCTCCACGTGCCTGTATAACCTCCCTACAACGCCTGGGCATGCTCCTGATGAGGTGGCGGATGGTCTCCTGAGGGATCTCCTCCCAGACCTGGACTAAAGCATCCACCAACTCCTGGACAGTCTGTGGTGCAACGTGGCGTTGGTGGATGGAGCGAGACATGATGTCCCAGATGTGCTCAATTGGATTCAGAAATTCCACCCCACACCATGACTGACCCACCACCAAACCGGTCATGCTGGAGGATGTTTCAGGCAGAAGAACGTTCTCCACGGCATCTCCAGACTCTGTCACGTCTGTCACATGTGCTCAGTGTGAACCTGCTTTCATCTGTGAAGAGCACAGGGCACCAGTGGCGAATTTGCCAATCTTGGTGTTCTCTGGCAAATGCCAAACGTCCTGCACGGTGTTGGGCTGTAAGCACAACCCCCACCTGTGGACGTCGGGCCCTCATACCACCCTCATGGAGTCTGTTTCTGACCGTTTGAGCAGACACATGCACATTTGTGGCCTGCTGGATGTCATTTTGCAGGGTTCTGGCAGTGCTCCTCCTGCTCCTCCTTGCACAAAGGTGGAGGTAGTGGTCCTGCTGCCTAATATGAGACTGCCTAACCATGAGAGGGCCTAACCATGAGAGGGCCTAACCATGAGAGGGCCTAACCATGAGAGGGCCTAACCATGAGACCATGAGTGCCTTGATTACTTCTGGAAGTTTGGTTGCATAAAGCACAGGAGGTTGGTGACACCTTAATAGGGGAGTACGGACTTGTGGTAATGGCTGGAGTGGAATCAGAGGAATGGTATGAAATACATAAAGGCATGGTTTCTATGTGGTTGATACCATTCCATTTGCTCCGTTCCAGACATTATTACAAGGCATTGTTTACTATCCAACATCAGCTACTTTTTGTTCTATGGTATTTCATCCCTTGATCAAAGAGCACCTCGTGATTTACAACTGTACCCACAGAAGCGCTCCTTTACAATGACTCTACAAAACATTAAGAACACCTGCTCTTTCCATGACATTGACTGACCAGGTGAATCCAGGTGAAAGCTATGATCCCTTATTGATGAAGGGGAGGAGACGAGTTAAAGGATGTTTAAGCCTTGGGACCATTGAGACTTGGATTATATGCCATTCAGAGGGTGAATTGACAAGTGCCATTCAACAGGGTATGGTGCTAAGTGCCAGGCTCACCGGTTTGTGTCAAGAACTGCAACGGTGCTGGGAGTCCTTGTAGAGTCCATGCCCCGACAAATCAAGGCTGTTCTGAGGGCGGGGGAGTGCAAAAAAAGGGGGAGGGGGTTGCAACTCAATATTAGGAAGGTGTTCTTCATGTTCGGTATACTCAGTGTACTTTAATTGAATTAGATTGAACCAACTGTAGTCCTTCTGTGTGAAGGTATAGAGAGC
>NW_027000901.1:68956-196456 GCF_036934945.1 Oncorhynchus masou masou
AGCTAGTTAGAGGAGATGTAGAACAGCTGAAGAATGAGAGACAGAGAAGGTAACCTAAAAAGACCAGCAGAGAGAGAGAGTGAAGAGAAAGGACAGGAACAGACATAACAAGACATGACAGTACCCCCACTCACCGAGCGCCTCCTGGCGCACTCGAGGAGGAAACCTGGCGGCAACGGAGGAAATCATCGATCAGCGAACGGTCCAGCACGTCCCGAGAGGGAACCCAACTCCTCTCCTCAGGACCGTACCCTCCCAATCCACTAGGTACTGATGACCACGGCCCGAGGGCGCATGTCCAAAATCTTACGAACCCTGTAGATGGGTGCGCCCTCGACAAGGATGGGGGGAGGGACGAGCGGGGGCGCGAAGAACGGGCTTAACACAGGAGACATGGAAGACCGGGTGAACGCGACGAAGATAGCGCGGGAGAAGAAGTCGCACTGCGACAGGATTAATGACCTGGGAAATACGGAACGGACCAATGAACCGCGGGGCCAACTTGCGAGAAGCTGTCTTAAGGGAAGGTTCTGAGTGGAGAGCCATACTCTCTGACCGCAACAATATCTAGGACTCTTGGTCCTACGCTTATTAGCGGCCCTCACAGTCTGCGCCCTATTACGGCAAAGTGCCGACCTGACCCCCTTCCAGGTGCGCTCGCAACGCTGGACAAAAGCCTGAGCGGAGGGGACGCAGGACTCGGCGAGCTGAGATGAGAACAGCGGAGGCTGGTACCCGAGGCTACACTGAAAAGGGGATAGACCGGTAGCAGACGAGGAAGCGAGTTGTGGGCGTACTCTGCCCAGGGGAGCTGTTCTGACCAAGACGCAGGGTTACGAAAAGAAAGACTGCGTGAAAATGCGACCAACAGTCTGATTGGCCCGTTCGGCTTGACCGTTAGACTGGGGATGAAAGCCGGACGAGAGACTGACGGAAGCCCCAATCAAACGGCAAAACTCCCTCCAAAATTGAGACGTGAACTGCGGGCCTCTGTCGGAAACGACGTCAGACGGAAGGCCATGAATTCGGAAAACATTCTCGATAATGATCTGAGCCGTCTCCTTAGCAGAAGGGAGCTTATCGAGAGGAATGAAATGAGCCGCCTTAGAGAATCTATCGACAACCGTAAGAATAACTGTCTTCCCCGCTGATGAAGGCAGTCCGGTGATAAAATCTAAAGCGATGTGAGACCACGGTCGAGAGGGAATGGGAAGCGGTCTGAGACGGCCGGCAGGAGGAGAGTTCCCAGATTTAGTCTGCGCGCAGACCGAACAAGCGCGACAAATCGACGCGCGTCACGTTCCCGAGTGGGCCACCAGAAACGCTGGCGAATGGAAGCGGCGTACCCCGAACGCCGGGGTGGCCGGCTAACTTGGCAGAGTGGGCCCACTGAAGAACGGCCGGACGAGTAGGAACGGGAACGAACAGAAGGTTCCTAGGACAAGCTCGCGGCGACGGAGTGTGAGCGAGTGCTTGCTTTACCTGCCTCTCAATTCCCCAGACAGTCAACCCGACAACACGCCCGTCAGGGAGAATCCCCTCGGGGTCGGTGGAGACCTCAGAAGAACTGAAGAGACGAGATAAAGCATCAGGCTTGGTGTTTTTGAGCCCGGACGATAAGAAATAACAAACTCGAAACGAGCGAAAAACAGAGCCCAACGAGCCTGACGCGCATTAAGTCGTTTGGCTGAACGGATGTACTCAAGGTTCCTATGATCAGTCCAAACGACAAAAGGAACGGTCGCCCCCTCCAACCACTGTCGCCATTCGCCTAGGGCTAAGCGGATGGCGAGCAGTTCGATTACCAACATCATAGTTACGTTCTGACGGCGATAAGCGATGAGAGAAAAACGCGCAAGGATGGACCTTGCCGTCAGAGAGAGCGCTGAGAAAGAATGGCTCCCACGCCCACCTCTGACGCGTCAACCTCAACAACAAACTGGCTAGAGATGTCAGGTGTAACAAGAATAGGAGCGGATGTAAAACGATTCTTAAGAAGATCAAAAGCTCCCTGGGCGGAAACGGACCACTTAAAGCACGTCTTAACAGAAGTAAGGGCTGTGAGGGGAGCTGCCACCTGACCGAAATTACGGATGAAACGACGATAGAAATTAGCGAAGCCCAGAAAGTGCTGCAGCTCGACGCGTGACTTAGGAACGGGCCAATCAATGACAGCCTGGACCTTAGCGGGATCCATCTTAATGCCCTCAGCGGAAATAACGGAACCGAGAAAAGGGACAGAGGCGGCATGAAAAATGCACTTCTCAGCCTTCACATAAAGACAGTTCTCCAAAAGGCGCTGGAGGACGCGTCGCACGTGCTGAACATGAATCGAGAGAGACGGAGAAAAAATCAGGATATCGTCCATGTAAACGAAAACAAAAATGTTCAGCATGTCTCTCAGGACGTCGTTAACTAGTGCCTGAAAGACAGCTGGAGCGTTAACGAGGCCGAAAGGAAGAACCCGGTATTCAAAGTGCCCTAACGGAGTGTTAAACGCCGTCTTCCACTCGTCCCCCTCCCTGATGCGCACGAGATGGTAGGCGTTACGAAGGTCCAATTTGGTGAAAAACCTGGCTCCCTGCAGGATCTCGAAGGCTGAAGACATAAGAGGAAGCGGATAACGATTCTTAACTGTTATGTCATTCAGCCCTCGATAATCCACGCATGGGCGCAGGGACCCGTCCTTCTTCTGAACAAAAAAACCCCGCTCCGGCGGGAGAGGAGGAGGAGACAATGGTACCGGCGTTGAGCGAAACCGACAAATAATCCTCGAGAGCCTTACGTTCGGGAGCCGACAGAGAGTATAATCTACCCCGGGGGAGTAGTTCCCGGAAGGAGATCAATACTACAGTCATACGACCGGTGTGGAGGGAGAGAAGTGGCCTTGGAACGACTGAACACCGTGCGCAGATCGTGATACTCCTCCGGCACCCCTGTCAAATCGCCAGGCTCCTCCTGTGAAGTAGAGACAGAGGAAACAGGAGGGATAGCAGACATTAAACAGGTTACATGACAAGAAACATTCCAGGATAGGATAGTATTACTAGACCAATTAATAGAAGGGTTATGGCGCACTAGCCAGGGATGACCCAAAACAACAGGTGTAAAAGGTGAACGAAAAATTAAAAAAAGAAATGGTTTCGCTATGATTACCAGAGACAGTGAGGGTTAAAGGCAGCATCTCACGCTGAATCTTGGGGAGAGAACTACCATCTAAAGCGAACAAGGCCGTGGGCTCCCTAACTGTATGAGAGGAATGTCATGTTCCCGAGCCCAGGTCTCGTCCATAAAACAGCCCTCCGCCCCAGAGTCTATCAAGGCACTGCAGGAAGCAGATGAACCGGGCCAGCGGAGATGGACCGGAAAAGTAGTGCGTGATCCAGAAGGAGAGGCCTGAGTAGTTGCGCTCACCAGTAGCCCTCCTCTACTGATGAGCTCTGGCTTTTACTGGACATGAGGTGACAAAATGACCAGCGGAGCCGCAGTAGAGACAGAGGCGATTGGTGATTCTCCGTTCCTTCTCCTTGGCCGAGATGCGGATACCCCCCAGCTGCATAGGCTCAGCATCCGAGCCGGCGGAGGAGGGTGGCAGTGATGTGGAGAGGGGAGCAGCGGAGAACGCGAGCTCCTTTCCACGAGCTCGGCGACGAAGATCAAACCGTCGCTCTATGCGAATAGCGAGAGCTATTAAGGAGTCCAGACTGGAAGGAACCTCCCGGGAGAGGATCTCATCCTTAACCTCGACGAGGAGACCCTCCAGAAAACGAGCGAGCAAAGCCGGCTCGTTCCAGTCACTTGAGGCAGCGAGAGTGCGAAACTCAATAGAATAATCCGTTATGGATCGATTCCCCTGACATTGGGAAGACAGGGCCCTGGAAGCCTCCTCCCCAAAAAAACAGAACGGTCAAAAACCCGTATCATCTCCTCCTTAAAGTCTTGATACTGGTTAATACACTCAGCCCTCGCCTCCCAGACTGCCGTGCCCCACTCACGCGCCCGTCCGGTAAGGAGAGAAATGACGTAGGCGATGCGGGCTGCGCTCCTGGAGTAAGTGTTGGGCTGGAGAGAGAACACCACATCACACTGAGTGAGGAATGAGCGGCACTCAGTGGGCTCCCCAGAGTAACACGGCGGGTTGTTGATCCTGGGCTCCGGAGACTCGGAAACCCTGGAAGTGGGCGGTGGATCGAGGTGGAGTTGGTGAACCTGTCTTGTGAGGTCGGAGACTTGGACGGCCAGGGTCTCAACGGCATGTCGAGCAGCAGACAATTCCTCCTCGTGTCTGCCTAGCATCGCTCCCTGGATCTCGACGGCGGAGTGAAAAGGGTCCGGAGCCGCTGGGTCCATTCTTGGTCTGATTCTTCTGTTATGAACTTGAGTGAAGACCCAAAAGCGGTTTTAACAGAAAACATAGTTCTTTAATGAAAAACAGGAATGGCATAAATCCTCTTCCAACGTTGTCAGCGGAACAAAAAGAACGTTAGTATAGTGCAGGATGCACCTGCCAGGCAAACTCCGACAGGACAGGACAAGGTGGAAGCAAACGAGACGACAGCTTGCTTCTGGCATCAAAAAACACAAACAAGAATCAGACACTGAAAGTAGCAGGAACAGAGAAAGAAATAGAGACCTAATCAGAGGGGGAAGAGAGAACAGGTGTGAAAGAGTGAATGAGCTAGTTAGAGGAGATGTAGAACAGCTGAAGAATGAGAGACAGAGAAGGTAACCTAAAAAGACCAGCAGAGAGAGAGAGTGAAGAGAAAGGACAGGAACAGACATAACAAGACATGACAGAAAGACTGACTGGATTGATTGTTAAAGGGTTTCAAGGACAGTGGTGGGATGCCTGGGACGTTTCTCTCTCTATCCCACCACCTATTCCTTACCTCTTAGTCATCCACTTCCTGTCAGGTTTGTTTCCTTTAAGACATTTTAGTCATCCACTTCCAGTCAGGTTTGTCTCCTTTAAGACATTTTAGTCATCCACTTCCTGTCAGGTTTGTCTCCTTTAAGACATTTTAGTCATCCACTTCCTGTCAGGTTTGTCTCCTTTAAGACATTTTTGTCCTCCACTTCCTGTCAGATTTGTCTCCTTTTAGACATTTTAGTAATCCACTTCCTGTCAGGTTTGTTTCCTTTAAGACATTTTAGTCATCCACTTCCTGTCAGGTTTGTCTCCTTTAAGACATTTTAATCATCCACGTCTCCTTTAAAGGGGCAATCTGCAGTTGCTACATACATTTTCTGACTTTTAAATGAATGACATGTACCCATTGATTGTTGAAGAATATAACTTAGAAATGCCTCATGATCTCAGTTCAACTGTTGTCCCCGTCAGAACCCAGAATATAAGCTTGTTTTACTCCAATGTTTTTAAGCAAAGTAAATGTAAACAAACACTGTATCGCCTCAAAACATGGTTAAAACTATCATGTTGATATCATGGATGATCAGTCCTTGCATCCATAGCTCTCTCTCTCTCTATGAATTTGAGAGTGGTAACATTTCAACAGCCCCCGTCCCTCAGCTTGTTACGGAAACTTCAGATTGCCCCTTTATGACATCAGAAATAGACATGGAGGCATAAAACAACGAGCCCAGACATTTCCTGAAGACCAAAAGGCCTTCTCTCACCAACCCACCAAAGAGCATTTAGAAATACTCCATGGTCTGGCCTAACCTCAATATTATTTGAAACATACCATGTTATTATTGAAGGGGGAAAATAATGACTATTATCTTTATTTAGGTCCTTTAATTTTCCCGGACCACAGATTTACGGGCGCAGCATTCCAGTGTTTGGGCGTTCAGGCACCCCGCCCTTCTAATAGCCCCAAGAGAGGGTATGTGATGGGCCTGGGACTGGGACCTCTCTGTCTGGTCAATGGGATCTCAGCTCCAGTACCACACGTTCCAACTAACCCCCTAGTGTTTTAATGGGCTGCCACTAAGAGGGGGGAGTCTATCCTATTCCTTAGGGAACCACTCTCTGCTGCTGTTGTTGTTTATGAGCTTCTAGGGAACTCTCTGGTCAATGGGATCTCAGCTCCAGTACCACACGTTCCAACTAACCCCTAGTGTTTTAATGGGCTGCCACTAAGAGGGGGAGTCTATCCTATTCCTTAGGGAACCACTCTCTGCTGCTGTTGTTGTTTATGAGCTTCTAGGGAACTCTCTGGTCAATGGGATCTCAGCTCCAGTACCACACGTTCCAACTAACCCCTAGTGTTTTAATGGGCTGCCACTAAGAGGGGGAGTCTATCCTATTCCTTAGGGAACCACTCTCTGCTGCTGTTGTTGTTTATGAGCTTCTAGGGAACTCTCTGGTCAATGGGATCTCAGCTCCAGTACCACAAGTTCCAACTAACCCCCTAGTGTTTTAATGGGCTGCCACTAAGAGGGGGAGTCTATCCTATTCCTTAGGGAACCACTCTCTGCTGCTGTTGTTGTTTATGAGCTTCTAGGGAACTCTCTGGTCAATGGGATCTCAGCTCCAGTACCACACGTTCCAACTAACCCCCTAGTGTTTTAATGGGCTGCCACTAAGAGGGGGAGTCTATCCTATTCCTTAGGGAACCACTCTCTGCTGCTGTTGTTGTTTATGAGCTTCTAGGAACTCTCTGGTCAATGGGATCTCAGCTCCAGTACCACACGTTCCAACTAACCCCTAGTGTTTTAATGGGCTGCCACTAAGAGGGGGAGTCTATCCTATTCCTTAGGGAACCACTCTCTGCTGCTGTTGTTGTTTATGAGCTTCTAGGGAACTCTCTGGTCAATGGGATCTCAGCTCCAGTACCACACGTTCCAACTAACCCCCTAGTGTTTTAATGGGCTGCCACTAAGAGGGGGAGTCTATCCTATTCCTTAGGGAACCACTCTCTGCTGCTGTTGTTGTTTATGAGCTTCTAGGGAACTCTCTGGTCAATGGGATCTCAGCTCCAGTACCACACGTTCCAACTAACCCCCTAGTGTTTTAATGGGCTGCCACTAAGAGGGGGAGTCTATCCTATTCCTTAGGGAACCACTCTCTGCTGCTGTTGTTGTTTATGAGCTTCTAGGGAACTCTCTGGTCAATGGGATCTCAGCTCCAGTACCACACGTTCCAACTAACCCCCTAGTGTTTTAATGGGCTGCCACTAAGAGGGGGAGTCTATCCTATTCCTTAGGGAACCACTCTCTGCTGCTGTTGTTGTTTATGAGCTTCTAGGGAACTCTCTGGTCAATGGGATCTCAGCTCCAGTACCACACGTTCCAACTAACCCCCTAGTGTTTTAATGGGCTGCCACTAAGAGGGGGAGTCTATCCTATTCCTTAGGGAACCACTCTCTGCTGCTGTTGTTGTTTATGAGCTTCTAGGGAACTCTCTGGTCAATGGGATCTCAGCTCCAGTACCACACGTTCCAACTAACCCCCTAGTGTTTTAATGGGCTGCCACTAAGAGGGGGAGTCTATCCTATTCCTTAGGGAACCACTCTCTGCTGCTGTTGTTGTTTATGAGCTTCTAGGGAACTCTCTGGTCAATGGGATCTCAGCTCCAGTACCACACGTTCCAACTAACCCCCTAGTGTTTTAATGGGCTGCCACTAAGAGGGGGAGTCTATCCTATTCCTTAGGGAACCACTCTCTGCTGCTGTTGTTGTTTATGAGCTTCTAGGGAACTCTCTGGTCAATGGGATCTCAGCTCCAGTACCACACGTTCCAACTAACCCCCTAGTGTTTTAATGGGCTGCCACTAAGAGGGGGAGTCTATCCTATTCCTTAGGGAACCACTCTCTGCTGCTGTTGTTGTTTATGAGCTTCTAGGGAACTCTCTGGTCAATGGGATCTCAGCTCCAGTACCACACGTTCCACCTAACCCCTAGTGTTTTAATGGGCTGCCACTAAGAGGGGGAGTCTATCCTATTCCTTAGGGAACCACTCTCTGCTGCTGTTGTTGTTTATGAGCTTCTAGGGAACTCTCTGGTCAATGGGATCTCTGTTATAGTACAACTAACCCCCTAGAAAGTAAATGAAATGAGTTACCACTCAGGGGAAGTGTATCCTATGTTTAGGTGAACTTCTTCTACTGTCTCTGTTGTTGTTGTTGAGTTTTTCAGTTTATTGTATGAATGTGCATATTGTGTTGTCAGACTTAGTTAGAGAATTAACTGATTATTACTTAGAGTATAGACTGATTATTTTTCAGAATATAGACTGATTATTTCTTAGAGAATAGACTGATTATTACTTAGAGAATAGACTGATTATTACTTAGTCTGTGGACTGATTATTTTTCAGAATATAGACTGATTATTACTTAGAGAATAGACTGATTATTACTTAGTCTGTGGACTGATTTCCTATGTTGACAGTCTGCTCTGATGGGATTCAACATGACACCTCTTTTTCTCCACAGGCACTGCACAGGCAGCCCTTACCTCCAAGGAAGGCCCCATCCCCATCTCCCATGCGGGACCCATCCCCTCTCCCCACCCCCACGTCTGGCCCCAGGGGCCACCACTCGGATGGGACTCGAGGCAAGGACAACGGCAGCGTGAGTGGCAGCTCTAGTGGCGGGTCCAGAAAGCTGCGGTCGAGAACCCGGATCTCCCTGGAGGCTCTGGCCATCCTGCAGAGCTTCATCGGTGACGTGGGCCTCTACCCTGACCAGGAGGCTATCCACACCCTGTCGGCCCAGCTGGACCTTCCTAAGCACACCCTGGTCAAGTTCTTCCAGAACCAGCGCTACCACATCAAGCACCACAACAGCACCACCCAGATGAGCAATGCAGGGGAGGGGGAGGCGGGGGAGGAGAGGGACGGCGAGGAAGGGACTGAGTACCGCAACGGGAGCTGCTCTCTGAGTCGGAGGGATCAGACGTCGTCGAGTCCAGCGAGGACGGGCGGGGTGGTTCCGAGGAGACTGACAGAACGGAGGGAAGAGGAGGAGGAGAAAGAGGAGTAGGAGGAATGGAGGGAGAGGAGGAGAAGGACCATGGAAAAGCCTCAGGACCCCGGCCCACCTCCTTACCCCCCTATACGTCCCCAAAGAGTCCCAATGACTCTGGAGAGCACCGTAGATAACCCCCTCGGGCCATGGAGGAGGGAACGACAGACAGACAAGCCCAGGACAGAGGGATGGAGGGATGACAAGACAGAACAGAGGGGAGAACGTATGGACGGATGAGGAAAGGATGAGGAAAGAACGTGTCTGGTACTGAAGACCATGAGGATGGCTTTAAGTAGAGGAGAGTCCTACCACACCACAGTGGATGTGGGTACAGGTCAGGACCTATGGAGGTAGACAGGCAGGGATGGTGAAAAGACAACAGAGTACCTCAGAATGAGAGAAGAGATGCACTCTGGGTTATGGAGTCATAGACAATGACAGGCTGCTGTAAGAACATGATTCATTGTTTAGAAAATGAAAATGTTTTCATTTATTAAATGGGCATATCCACAAGGATGATTAAAACCAAGGCCCCAGTTATGAGTTTCATCACAGAGTCTTTCGTCGTATTCTTAGAGCAGCGCCCTGAGATACTGTACAGTACGTGAACAGTTTGTTCTGATTGGTTATCCTATGAACGTTCCCATAATGTCTGGGAAATCCTTGCATTGGCTGTGTGTAATGCATTCACTCTCCCTTACCGTCAACAAATCGTTCCCATTTCACCAACCTCGCAGCACTTAAATCAAAACCATATTTAATATTATTGTAATAATCTTAACTTTATTGTCCTCATTATGGCTGTTATTCATATTTTCTATTTGATATCGGTGAAGATGTGTTGCTTTCTGTGTGTGAGATACATTCACAAAGTGTCTCATAGTAGGAGTGCTGATCTCGGATCAGTTTATCATTTTACATTATAATGAATAAGATTACATGGACAGGGGGGACCTGATCCTAGATCAGCACTCTGAGACGTTGTATGAATACGGGCCATCGTGAGGGTGAAGAAGACTTTCAAATGAAGGTGTTACTGAACTGAGTGTGTTGAGTATGTTGATCAGTGATCTGCTTTCTGTTTCCAAAACAAACAGTGACCAATACATGAACTTCTGAAAACAATTGTTGCCAGGTGAAAACTAATGTTGAATCTCCTTTTTTAAACTGGCTAAAATCAGCATCTGAATGGTTAATGAGTAAGTGTGGGTGAGGGCTTGATTCATGATATTACCCTCTTTGAGGTGAGGAATGACAAACTGAAATGACATTCTCACATTAGATGGAAATTAGTTGCAATCTGAACATAATAAATATAATATTGACTTATCTGTGTTGGTCATTTAAGTTGGCCTTGTTTCCAGTTATTTGACTGAAATTGTCTTGTTTTATAACTAAGTCGGCTACAAGCTGTTCTATTTCAGCAGTTTGTTAAGGTTACCCAAACACAGCAAATGTTGAATATTTGTCTGGTCTTCTTTGTACATGAAAAGGCCAAAATTCTTATACTAAGAACTTGGAAATCAATCAATCCACCATCATTAACGCAATGGAAAAATCTAATGATTTATTATTGAAATATTGAAATAGCATGAGCAACTGATAAAAACAAAGCCAAGTGGCAAACCATAGGGATGGGGGTGTGGTCAGTGATGGGGGTGTGGTTAGGGATGGGGGTGTGGTCAGGGATGGGGGTGTGGTCAGGGATGGGAGTGTGGTCAGGGATGGGGGTGTGGTTAGGGATGGGGGTGTGGTTAGGGATGGGGGTGTGGTCAGGGGTGGGGGTGTGGTCAGGGATGGGGGTGTGGTCAGGGATGGTGGTGTGGTTAGGTATGGGAGTGTGATCAGGGATGGGGGTGTGGTCAGTGGTGGGGGGGTGGTCAGGGATGGGGGTGTGGTCAGGGATGGGGGTGTGGTCAGGGATGGGGGTGTGGTCAGGAATGGGGGTGTGGTTAGGTATGGGAGTGTGGTCAGGGATGGGGTGTGGTCAGAGATGGGGGTGTGGTTAGGGATGGGGGTGTGGTCAGGGATGGGGGTGTGGTCAGGGATGGGGGTGTGGTCAGGGGTGGGGATGTGGTCAGGGATGGGGGTGTGAGCAGTGGTGGAAAAAGTACCTAACTGTCATACTTGAGTAAAAGTAGAGATACCTTAATAGAAAATGACGAAAGTAAAAGTAAAAGTCACCCAGTAAAATTCTACTTGAGTAAAAGTCTAAAAGTATTTGGTGTAAAATATACTTAAGTATCAAAGTAAAAGTGTAAATAATTTTAAATTCCTTATATTAAGCAAACCAGATGGCAATTTATGGCAAGCCACGGGTACACTCCAACACTGAGACATATTTTACAAATGAAGCAAGTGAGTCCGCCAGATCAGAGGCAGTAGAGATGACCAGGGATGGTCTCTGTTTAGTGAGTCTGCCAGATCAGAGGCAGTAGAGATGACCAGGGATGTTCTCTGTTTAGTGAGTCTGCCAGATCAGAGGCAGTATAGATGACCAGGGATGTTCTCTGTTTAGTGAGTCCGCCAGATCAGAGGCAGTAGAGATGACCAGGGATGTTCTCTGTTTAGTGAGTCTGCCAGATCAGAGGCAGTAGAGATGACCAGGGATGTTCTCTGTTTAGTGAGTCTGCCAGATCAGAGGCAGTAGAGATGACCAGGGATGTTCTCTGTTTAGTGAGTCTGCCAGATCAGAGGCAGTAGAGATGACCAGGGATGTTCTCTGTTTAGTGAGTCTGCCAGATCAGAGGCAGTAGAGATGACCAGGGATGTTCTCTGTTTAGTGAGTCTGCCAGATCAGAGGCAGTAGAGATGACCTGACCAGGGATGTTCTCTGTTTAGTGAGTCTGCCAGATCAGAGGCAGTAGAGATGACCAGGGATGTTCTCTGTTTAGTGAGTCTGCCAGATCAGAGGCAGTAGAGATGACCAGGGATGTTCTCTGTTTAGTGAGTCTGCCAGATCAGAGGCAGTAGAGATGACCAGGGATGTTCTCTGTTTAGTGAGTCTGCCAGATCAGAGGCAGTAGCGATGACCTGACCAGGGATGTTCTCTGTTTAATGAGTCTGCCAGATCAGAGGCAGTAGAGATGACCAGGGATGTTCTCTGTTTAGTGAGTCTGCCAGATCAGAGGCAGTAGAGATGACCAGGGATGTTCTCTGTTTAGTGAGTCTGCCAGATCAGAGGCAGTAGAGATGACTAGGGATGTTCTCTGTTTAGTGAGTCTGTTAGCCAGATCAGAGGTAGTAGAGATGACCAGGGATGTTCTCTGTTTAGTGAGTCTGCCAGATCAGAGGCAGTAGAGATGACTAGGGATGTTCTCTGTTTAGTGAGTCTGCCAGATCAGAGGCAGTAGAGATGACCAGGGATGTTCTCTGTTTAGTGAGTCTGCCAGATCAGAGGCAGTAGAGATGACTAGGGATGTTCTCTGTTTAGTGAGTCTGCCAGATCAGAGGCAGTAGAGATGACCTGACCAGGGATGTTCTCTGTTTAGTGAGTCTGCCAGATCAGAGGCAGTAGAGATGACTAGGGATGTTCTCTGTTTAGTGAGTCTGCCAGATCAGAGACAGTAGGGATGACCAGGGATGTTCAGTTGATAAGTGCATGAATTTGACTATTTTCCTGTCCTGCTAATTCAAAATGTATCGAGTACTTTTGGGTGTCAAAGAAAATGTATGGTGTAAAAAGTACAATATTTTCTTAAGGAATATAGTGAAGTAACTGTAAAAGTAGCCAAAAATATAAATAGTAAAGTACAGGTTCCCCAAAAAACTACTTACATAGTACTTTAAAGTATTTTTACTTCAGTACTTTACACCACTGAGTGTGAGCATGCAGGTCTGGTCAGAGGAGATGTAGTCATTGTTTGTGTTTGTCTGTAAGTTGTTGTTGGTATGTATTAGTTTGTATCTGAAGGGGAAAAAGAGCCTCACCCAGAGAGCTGTACATGTCAGTGTGGTTAGACAGACAGAACCTCACCCAGAGAGCTGTACATGTCAATCGTGTTAGACAGACAGGAACTCACCCAGAGAGCTGTACATGTCAGTGGTGTTAGACAGACAGAACCTCACACAGAGAGCTGTACATGTCAGTGGTGTTAGACAGACAGAACCTCACCCAGAGAGCTGTACATGTCAGTGTGGTTAGACAGACAGAACCTCACACAGAGAGCTGTACATGTCAGTGGTGTCAGACAGACAGAACTTTAGACTAGATCATAGAAATAGAACAGAATGCCATGCTAGTTCTGGGACAGCTGACGTTGAAACAAAGATGTTGATGCTTCTTGTTCCATCTGTGGTGCTACACACAACTTATTTCCATTTGGTAGGTAAAGAGTAGGCATACTGTCTTTGTAAATATAATCCTATTTACAGCAGAAAATGTTTTGTCTTTGTAAAACAAACACACCCATCAATTTTTTGGTTGATGAATATATTTAAGCAGGCCATGTTCGTGCAATGTCCACATGTAGCCTGCATCTGTAGGGATGCTAGCTCTGGGATTTGTCCCCGGGAAAGATCTAGCAGTGGACATAAGGAGAGACCAGACAAAACTAGCCAAGTATAGAATATTGACAGCTGAGCTGACTGAAGACCGGGCATTCAACTTGCAGTTGTTGATATTGTTTCCACGGTAACATGTCTTTACACGTGACAAAACTTACAAGCTACTTTTGTAGCAAGGTGTTGTAGAATAAGAGTCTCATAAAATACATTTCAGACACTGGTACTTCTTGCTACAGTATCTTGGCATAACTGTGATGTGACAGAGAAATATCAGCTAGCTAGAAAGGCTACCCAGCTGTAGCTATCCCCAAGCTACGCTAGCTAGCTATTTCAATTGGATTAAGAACCAGGTAAACTAAGGCCATTTGTTTGATCCAATTTATTAGCAATCCCCATTAGCTGTTGTCAAGGCAGCAGCTACTGTTCCTGGTGTCCAAACACATTAAGGTACTTACATCAAATCAAATCACATTTTATTGGTCACATACACATGGTTAGCAGATGGTAATGCGAGTGTAGCGAAATGCTTGTGCTTCTAGTTCCGACAGTGCAGTAATATCTAACAAGTCATCTAAAAATTCCCCAACAACTACCTAATACACACAAATCTAAAGGGGCGAATGAGAATATGTACATATAAATATATGGTTGAGCGATGGCCAAGCGGGATAGACAAGATCCAATAAATAGTATCAAATACAGTATATACATGTGATATGAGTAATGTAAGATATGTAAACATTATTAAAGTGATGTTACTTAAAGTGGCATTGTTTAAAGTGACTAGTGATCCATTTATTAAAGTGGCCAGTGATTGGGTCTCAATGTAGGCAGCAGCCTCTCTGAGTTAGTGATGGCTGTTTCGCAGTCTGATGGCCTTAAGATAGAAGCTGTTTTTCCATCTCTCGGTCCCAGCTTTGATGCACCTGTACTGACCTGTCTTGGTCAGGTTGCAGTTGTAAATGAGAACTTGTTCTCAACTGGCCTACCTGGTTAAACAAAGGTGAAATAAAATAAATTAAATAATAAATACAAATTGTGCTAGTAGTTTAAACAGGCAGCGCAGTACATTCAGCATGTCAAAAGTACTTACAAAAACAAGTAGTGATGAAGTCAACCTCTCCTCCAGTTTGAGCCATGAGAGATTGACATGCATATCATTAATGTCAGCTCTCCGTGTACTTTAAAGGGCCAGCCGTGGTGCCCTATTCTGAGCCAACTACAATTGTGGCACCTGGCCACACTACTGAACAGTAGACCATATGTGACAAAACTAGGGCCTGTAGGACCTGCCTTGTTGATAGTGTTGTTAAGAAGGTAGAAACTAGGGCCTGTAGGACATGTCTTGTTGATAGTGTTGTTAAGAAGGTAGAAACTAGGGCCTGTAGGACATGCCTTGTTGATAGTGTTGTTAAGAAGGTAGAAACTATGGCCTGTAGGACCTGCCTTGTTGATAGTGTTGTTAAGAAGGTAGAAACTAGGGCCTGTAGGACCTGCCTTGTTGATAGTGTTGTTAAGAAGGTAGAAACTAGGGCCTGTAGGACATGCCTTGTTGATAGTGTTGTTAAGAAGGTAGAAACTAGGGCCTGTAGGACCTGCCTTGTTGATAGTGTTGTTAAGAAGGTAGAAACTAGGGCCTGTAGGACCTGCCTTGTTGATAGTGTTGTTAAGAAGGTAGAAACTAGGGCCTGTAGGACCTGCCTTGTTGATAGTGTTGTTATGAAGGTAGAAACTAGGGCCTGTAGGACCTGCCTTGTTGATAGCGTTGTTCAGAAGGTAGAAACTATGGCCTGTAGGACCTGCCTTGTTGATAGTGTTGTTAAGAAGGTAAAAACTAGGGCCTGTAGGACCTGCCTTGTTGATAGTGTTGTTAAGAAGGTAGAAACTAGGGCCTGTAGGACCTGCTATGTTGATAGTGTTGTTAAGAAGGTAGAAACTATGGCCTGTAGGACCTGCCTTGTTGATAGCGTTGTTAAGAAGGTAGAAACTATGGCCTGTAGGACCTGCCTTGTTGATAGCGTTGTTAAGAAGGTAGAAACTATGGCCTTTAGGACCTGCCTTGTTGATAGTGTTGTTAAGAAGGTAGAAACTAGGGCCTGTAGGACCTGCCTTGTTGATAGTGTTGTTATGAAGGTAGAAACTAGGGCCTGTAGGACCTGCCTTGTTGATAGTGTTGTTAAGAAGGTAGAAACTAGGGCCTGTAGGACCTGCCTTGTTGATAGTGTTGTTAAGAAGGTAGAAACTAGGGCCTGTAGGACCTGCCTTGTTGATAGTGTTGTTATGAAGGTAGAAACTAGGGCCTGTAGGACCTGCCTTGTTGATAGTGTTGTTAAGAAGGTAGAAACTAGGGCCTGTAGGACCTGCCTTGTTGATAGTGTTGTTAAGAAGGTAGAAACTAGGGCCTGTAGGACCTGCCTTGTTGACAAGCGTTGTTATGAAGGTAGAAACTAGGGCCTGTAGGACCTGCCTTGTTGATAGTGTTGTTAAGAAGGTAGAAACTAGGGCCTGTAGGACCTGCCTTGTTGATAGTGTTGTTATGAAGGTAGAAACTAGGGCCTGTAGGACCTGCCTTGTTGATAGCGTTGTTAAGAATGTAGAAATTAGGGCCTGTAGGACCTGCCTTGTTGATAGTGTTGTTAGGAAGGTAGAAACTAGGGCCTGTAGGACATGTCTTGTTGATAGTGTTGTTAAGAAGGTAGAAACTATGGCCTGTAGGACCTGCCTTGTTGAAAGTGTTGTTAAGAAGGTAGAAACTAGGGCCTGTAGGACCTGCCTTGTTGATAGTGTTGTTATGAAGGTAGAAACTAGGGCCTGTAGGACATGTCTTGTTGATAGTGTTGTTAAAAAGGTAGAAACTAGGGCCTGTAGGACCTGCCTTGTTGATAGTGTTGTTAAGAAGGTAGAAACTAGGGCCTGTAGGACCTGCCTTGTTGATAGTGTTGTTATGAAGGTAGAAACTAGGGCCTGTAGGACCTGCCTTGTTGATAGTGTTGTTAAGAAGGTAGAAACTAGGGCCTGTAGGACATGTCTTGTTGATAGTGTTGTTAAGAAGGTAGAAACTAGGGCCTGTAGGACATGCCTTGTTGATAGTGTTGTTAAGAAGGTAGAAACTATGGCCTGTAGGACCTGCCTTGTTGATAGTGTTGTTAAGAAGGTAGAAACTAGGGCCTGTAGGACATGCCTTGTTGATAGTGTTGTTAAGAAGGTAGAAACTAGGGCCTGTAAAGGACATGCCTTGTTGATAGTGTTGTTAAGAAGGTAGAAACTAGGGCCTGTAGGACCTGCCTTGTTGATAGTGTTGTTAAGAAGGTAGAAACTAGGGCCTGTAGGACCTGCCTTGTTGATAGTGTTGTTAAGAAGGTAGAAACTAGGGCCTGTAGGACCTGCCTTGTTGATAGTGTTGTTATGAAGGTAGAAACTAGGGCCTGTAGGACCTGCCTTGTTGATAGCGTTGTTCAGAAGGTAGAAACTATGTCCTGTAGGACCTGCCTTGTTGATAGTGTTGTTAAGAAGGTAAAAACTAGGGCCTGTAGGACCTGCCTTGTTGATAGTGTTGTTAAGAAGGTAGAAACTAGGGCCTGTAGGACCTGCCTTGTTGATAGTGTTGTTAAGAAGGTAGAAACTATGGCCTGTAGGACCTGCCTTGTTGATAGCGTTGTTAAGAAGGTAGAAACTATGGCCTGTAGGACCTGCCTTGTTGATAGTTTTGTTAAGAAGGTAGAAACTAGGGCCTGTAGGACCTGCCTTGTTGATAGTGTTGTTATGAAGGTAGAAACTAGGGCCTGTAGGACCTGCCTTGTTGATAGTGTTGTTATGAAGGTAGAAACTAGGGCCTGTAGGACCTGCCTTGTTGATAGCGTTGTTAAGAATGTAGAAATTAGGGCCTGTAGGACCTGCCTTGTTGATAGTGTTGTTAGGAAGGTAGAAACTAGGGCCTGTAGGACATGTCTTGTTGATAGTGTTGTTAAAAAGGTAGAAACTATGTCCTGTAGGACCTGCCTTGTTGATAGTGTTGTTAAGAAGGTAGAAACTAGGGCCTGTAGGACCTGCCTTGTTGATAGTGTTGTTAAGAAGGTAGAAACTAGGGCCTGTAGGACCTGCCTTGTTGATAGTGTTGTTAAGAAGGTAGAAACTATGGCCTGTAGGACCTGCCTTGTTGATAGTGTTGTTAAGAAGGTAGAAACTAGGGCCTGTAGGACCTGCCTTGTTGATAGTGTTGTTAAGAAGGTAGAAACTAGGGCCTGTAGGACCTGCCTTTTTGATAGTGTTGTTAAGAAGGTAGAAACTATGGCCTGTAGGACCTGCCTTGTTGATAGTGTTGTTAAGAAGGTAGAAACTAGGGCCTGTAGGACCTGCCTTGTTGATAGTGTTGTTAAGAAGGTAGAAACTAGGGCCTGTAGGACCTGCCTTGTTGATAGTGTTGTTAAGAAGGTAGAAACTAGGGCCTGTAGGACCTGCCTTGTTGATAGTGTTGTTATGAAGGTAGAAACTAGGGCCTGTAGGACCTGCCTTGTTGATAGCGTTGTTCAGAAGGTAGAAACTATGGCCTGTAGGACCTGCCTTGTTGATAGTGTTGTTAAGAAGGTAAAAACTAGGGCCTGTAGGACCTGCCTTGTTGATAGTGTTGTTAAGAAGGTAGAAACTAGGGCCTGTAGGACCTGCCTTGTTGATAGTGTTGTTAAGAAGGTAGAAACTATGGCCTGTAGGACCTGCCTTGTTGATAGCGTCGTTAAGAAGGTAGAAACTATGGCCTGTAGGACCTGCCTTGTTGATAGTTTTGTTAAGAAGGTAGAAACTAGGGCCTGTAGGACCTGCCTTGTTGATAGTGTTGTTATGAAGGTAGAAACTAGGGCCTGTAGGACCTGCCTTGTTGATAGTGTTGTTATGAAGGTAGAAACTAGGGCCTGTAGGACCTGCCTTGTTGATAGCGTTGTTAAGAATGTAGAAATTAGGGCCTGTAGGACCTGCCTTGTTGATAGTGTTGTTAGGAAGGTAGAAACTAGGGCCTGTAGGACATGTCTTGTTGATAGTGTTGTTAAAAAGGTAGAAACTATGTCCTGTAGGACCTGCCTTGTTGATAGTGTTGTTAAGAAGGTAGAAACTAGGGCCTGTAGGACCTGCCTTGTTGATAGTGTTGTTAAGAAGGTAGAAACTAGGGCCTGTAGGACCTGCCTTGTTGATAGTGTTGTTAAGAAGGTAGAAACTATGGCCTGTAGGACCTGCCTTGTTGATAGTGTTGTTAAGAAGGTAGAAACTAGGGCCTGTAGGACCTGCCTTGTTGATTGTGTTGTTAAGAAGGTAGAAACTAGGGCCTGTAGGACCTGCCTTTTTGATAGTGTTGTTAAGAAGGTAGAAACTATGGCCTGTAGGACCTGCCTTGTTGATAGTGTTGTTAAGAAGGTAGAAACTATGGCCTGTAGGACCTGCCTTGTTGATAGTGTTGTTATGAAGGTAGAAACTAGGGCCTGTAGGACATGTCTTGTTGATAGTGTTGTTAAAAAGGTAGAAACTAGGGCCTGTAGGACCTGCCTTGTTGATAGTGTTGTTAAGAAGGTAGAAACTAGGGCCTGTAGGACCTGCCTTGTTGATAGTGTTGTTATGAAGGTAGAAACTAGGGCCTGTAGGACCTGCCTTGTTGATAGTGTTGTTATGAAGGTAGAAACTAGGGCCTGTAGGACATGTCTTGTTGATAGTGTTGTTAAAAAGGTAGAAACTATGTCCTGTAGCACCTGCCTTGTTGATAGTGTTGTTAAGAAGGTAGAAACTAGGGCCTGTAGGACCTGCCTTGTTGATAGTGTTGTTAAGAAGGTAAAAACTAGGGCCTGTAGGACCTGCCTTGTTGATAGTGTTGTTAAGAAGGTAGAAACTAGGGCCTGTAGGACCTGCCTTGTTGATAGTGTTGTTAAGAAGGTAGAAACTATGGCCTGTAGGACCTGCCTTGTTGATAGCGTTGTTAAGAAGGTAGAAACTATGGCCTGTAGGACCTGCCTTGTTGATAGTTTTGTTAAGAAGGTAGAAACTAGGGCCTGTAGGACCTGCCTTGTTGATAGTGTTGTTATGAAGGTAGAAACTAGGGCCTGTAGGACCTGCCTTGTTGATAGTGTTGTTAAGAAGGTAGAAACTAGGGCCTGTAGGACCTGCCTTGTTGATAGTGTTGTTAAGAAGGTAGAAACTAGGGCCTGTAGGACCTGCCTTGTTGATAGTGTTGTTATGAAGGTAGAAACTAGGGCCTGTAGGACCTGCCTTGTTGATAGTGTTGTTAAGAAGGTAGAAACTAGGGCCTGTAGGACCTGCCTTGTTGATAGTGTTGTTAAGAAGGTAGAAACTAGGGCCTGTAGGACCTGCCTTGTTGATAGCGTTGTTATGAAGGTAGAAACTAGGGCCTGTAGGACCTGCCTTGTTGATAGTGTTGTTAAGAAGGTAGAAACTAGGGCCTGTAGGACCTGCCTTGTTGATAGTGTTGTTATGAAGGTAGAAACTAGGGCCTGTAGGACCTGCCTTGTTGATAGCGTTGTTAAGAATGTAGAAATTAGGGCCTGTAGGACCTGCCTTGTTGATAGTGTTGTTAGGAAGGTAGAAACTAGGGCCTGTAGGACATGTCTTGTTGATAGTGTTGTTAAAAAGGTAGAAACTATGTCCTGTAGGACCTGCCTTGTTGATAGTGTTGTTAAGAAGGTAGAAACTAGGGCCTGTAGGACCTGCCTTGTTGATAGTGTTGTTAAGAAGGTAGAAACTAGGGCCTGTAGGACCTGCCTTGTTGATAGTGTTGTTAAGAAGGTAGAAACTATGGCCTGTAGGACCTGCCTTGTTGATAGTGTTGTTAAGAAGGTAGAAACTAGGGCCTGTAGGACCTGCCTTGTTGATAGTGTTGTTAAGAAGGTAGAAACTAGGGCCTGTAGGACCTGCCTTTTTGATAGTGTTGTTAAGAAGGTAGAAACTATGGCCTGTAGGACCTGCCTTGTTGATAGTGTTGTCAAGAAGGTAGAAACTATGGCCTGTAGGTCCTGCCTTGTTGATAGTGTTGTTAAGAAGGTAGAAACTAGGGCCTGTAGGACCTGCCTTGTTGATAGTGTTGTTATGAAGGTAGAAACTAGGGCCTGTAGGACCTGCCTTGTTGATAGTGTTGTTATGAAGGTAGAAACTAGGGCCTGTAGGACCTGCCTTGTTGATAGCGTTGTTAAGAATGTAGAAATTAGGGCCTGTAGGACCTGCCTTGTTGATAGTGTTGTTAGGAAGGTAGAAACTAGGGCCTGTAGGACATGTCTTGTTGATAGTGTTGTTAAAAAGGTAGAAACTATGTCCTGTAGGACCTGCCTTGTTGATAGTGTTGTTAAGAAGGTAGAAACTAGGGCCTGTAGGACCTGCCTTGTTGATAGTGTTGTTAAGAAGGTAGAAACTAGGGCCTGTAGGACCTGCCTTGTTGATAGTGTTGTTAAGAAGGTAGAAACTAGGGCCTGTAGGACCTGCCTTTTTGATAGTGTTGTTAAGAAGGTAGAAACTATGGCCTGTAGGACCTGCCTTGTTGATAGTGTTGTCAAGAAGGTAGAAACTATGGCCTGTAGGTCCTGCCTTGTTGATAGTGTTGTTATGAAGGTAGAAACTAGGGCCTGTAGGACATGTCTTGTTGATAGTGTTGTTAAAAAGGTAGAAACTAGGGCCTGTAGGACCTGCCTTGTTGATAGTGTTGTTAAGAAGGTAGAAACTAGGGCCTGTAGGACCTGCCTTGTTGATAGTGTTGTTATGAAGGTAGAAACTAGGGCCTGTAGGACCTGCCTTGTTGATAGTGTTGTTATGAAGGTAGAAACTAGGGCCTGTAGGACATGTCTTGTTGATAGTGTTGTTAAAAAGGTAGAAACTATGTCCTGTAGCACCTGCCTTGTTGATAGTGTTGTTAAGAAGGTAGAAACTAGGGCCTGTAGGACCTGCCTTGTTGATAGTGTTGTTAAGAAGGTAGAAACTAGGGCCTGTAGGACCTGCCTTGTTGATAGTGTTGTTATGAAGGTAGAAACTAGGGCCTGTAGGACCTGCTTTGTTGATAGTGTTGTTCAGAAGGTAGAAACTAGGGCCTGTAGGTCCTGCCTTGTTGATAATATAGTTAAGAAGGCAGAGCAGGGCTTTATTATGGACAGACTTCTCCCCATCTTAGCTACTGTAGTACCAATATGTTTTGACAATCTCAACCTGCTCAATTTTCACATTATTCATTACAAGATATAATTGAGGTTTAGGGATTAGTGAATGATTTGTCCCAAATACAATGCTTTTAGTTTTAGAAACATTTAGGACTAACTTATCCCTTTCCCCCCATTCTGAATCTAACTGCAGCTCTTTGTTAAGTGTCGCAGTCATTTAGGTTGCTGTAGTAGCTGACGTGTGGTGTTGAGTCATCCGCATACATAGACACACTGGCTTTACATAAATCTAATTGTATTCGCCACATGCTTTGTCAACAACAGATGTGGACGAGCAGTGAAATGCTTATGGGCCCTTCCCAACAATTCATAGAGAAATACAGATGTAACAGAAAAGTAAAACACTAAATAATACAAGTAATAATAGATACATAATGAGTAATGATAACCTGACTAAATACAAGGAGTATCAGTACCAAGTCAATGATAACCTGACTATATACAAGGAGTATCAGTACTGAGTCAATGATAACCTGACTATATACAAGGAGTATCAGTACCAAGTCAATGATAACCTGACTATATACAAGGAGTATCAGTACTGAGTCAATGATAACCTGACTATATACAAGGAGTATCAGTACTGAGTCAATGATAACATGACTATATACAAGGAGTATCAATACTGAGTCAATGATAACCTGACTATATACAAGGAGTATCAGTACTGAGTCAATGATAACCTGACTATATACAAGGAGTATCAGTACTGAGTCAATGACAACATGTGGACTACAGGAAACGGAGGACCGAGCACGCCCCTCATCGACGGGGCTGTAGTGGAGCAGGTTGAGAGCTTCAAGTTCCTTGGCGTCCACATCACCAACAAACTAACATGGTCCAAGCACACCAAGACTATTCCGCCTCAGGAGACTGAAAAGATTTGGCATGGGTCCTCAGATCCTCAAAAGGTTTTACAGCAGCACCATCGAGAGCATCCTGACTGATTGCATCACTGCCTTGTATGGCAACTGGTCGGCCTCCGACCACAAGGTACTACAGTGGGTAGTGTGTACGGCCTTGTACATCACCGGGGCCAAGCTTCCTGCCACCCAGGATCTCTATAACAGGCGGTGTCAGAGGAAGGCCCTAAAAATTGTCAAAGACTCCAGCCAGCCGAGTTAAGACTCCAGGCACCCTATATGACTCCAGCCACCCTATACAAGGGGTACCAGTACCAAGTCAATGTGCAGAGGTACAAGGTCATTTAGTTTTGTACATATAATTAGGAATAAAAGTAACAGATAAAAACAGTAGCAGCGCATGAAGTAGTTTTTAAAAAGTTAGTGCAAAAAGGGTCAGTGCAGGTATCCCTGGTAGCTATTTGGTTAACTATTTCACTAACTATTTAGCAGTCTTATGGCTTGTGGGTCGAAGATGTTCAGGGTCCTGTTGGTTCCAGACTGCATCAGTACCGCTTCCTGTGCGTTAGCAGACAGAACAATCTATGACTTGGGTGGCTGGAGTCCTTGACTATATTTAGGGCCTTCCTCTGAAAGGTATAGAAACAACAACACTAACTAGTCCTGGATGGCAGGGAACAGGATGGATCAACCAGTACCCACTACCCTCTGTAGCATCTTGCGGTCAGATGCCAAGCAGTTGCATACCAAGCGGCGATGCAGCCAGTCAAGATGCTCTCAATGGAGCAGCTGTAGACATTTTTGAGGATCTGAGGACCCATGCAGAATCTCCTGAGAGGGAAGAGGCGTTGTCACCTGGGTCAACATGAGACTATATTGTTTGTGTCATTTCAAATGAGTACAGTCTAACACCTTACTCTAGCCTCTCTCTATTTCTCTCTCTCTATTTCTCTCTCCTGTCTCTCTCTCTCTCTCTCTCTCTCTCTCTCTCTCTCTCTCTCTCTCTCTCTCTCTCTCTCTCTCTCTCTCTCTCTCTCTCTCTCTCTCTCTCTCTCTCTCTCTCTCTCGGGGTACAGTGGGGGATGCTCAGCAGGCTCATTAAGTGCTGATTTATTTATGAGCTAACTTTCTGCAATTTACTGTCCTGCTCGTCTGCCAGGGCACCTGATAACAATTTGAAAGGATAGTATTTATTATCCACCATGTGGCATGGTGTGCAGAAAGTAGGCTCCACCCCAGTTGTCTGTGAGTTTGGCTCATCATCAACTCTGACCTCTCTGACCTCTGGCATAAGTAAATCATCAACCTGACCTCTCTGACCTCTCATAAGCCCCTCCCCCCCTCCCCCACCCCCGTCCCTCTCCCCTCCCGCTCTCTCCTTCCCCCTCCCTCTTCCCTTCCCGGGACAGAGAGCAGCTTGCTGGATCTTCTGCTCCTAATTCTGCCCTGAGCCCCTTGGATCAACTAATTTAACTCATTATTCGCTCAATTGGCTGAGCATTAACCCCTTTAAATCCCCTCTCAGCCCCCCACGCCCCTCTCAGTCCCCCGCACCCCTCTCAGTCCCCCGCGCCCCTCTCAGCCCCCCGCGCCCCTCTCAGCCCCCGAGGTCTGAGATTGGCATTGATTACAGAGATTATACTAGAGAGGCTCAATCAGGAACAATAATGGAGAGGTGGGTCATAACCCAGACTCCTGTTTGCTATTGGATTAGAGCTGGCCACAATGTTGAATGGCAGGCTAACAGGCCTATCGGAGAAGGGGAGAATAAGGCTGCGATTTACATTGCACTGTCCCAATTCTCCACCCCTGTACTCTCCCTGTCATTTTAACAGCATAGGAATGTTCTAAGTATTGGCAAGAAGGAGTTTCCACCATTGCTAAATCCATACAAGAAAGTGTACAAGGCAAATGCACACTTTGGGAAAATGGTGGAGAATCTGGACCCAGTCTGCCATGTTTCCATCATCACAGCAGGGGTGGGGGTTCCTCTAGTTCCTCAGGGGTGGGGTTTCCTCTAGTTCCTCAGGGGTAAGGGTTCCTCTGGTTCCTCAGGGGTAAGGGTTCCTCTAGTTCCTCAGGGGTGTTCCTCAGGGGTAAGGGTTCCTCTGGTTCCTCAGGGGTAAGAGTTCCTCTGGTTCGTCAGGGTTGGGAGTTCCTCTGGTTCGTCAGGGGTAAGAGTTCCTCTGGTTCGTCAGGGTTGGGAGTTCCTCTGGTTCGTCAGGGGTAAGAGTTCCTCTGGTTCGTCAGGGTTGGGAGTTCCTCTGGTTCGTCAGGGGTAAGAGTTCCTCTGGTTCGTCAGGGTTGGGAGTTCCTCTGGTTCCTCAGGGTTGGGAGTTCCTCTGGTTCGTCAGGGGTAAGAGTTCCTCTGGTTCCTCAGGGTTGGGAGTTCCTCTGGTTCGTCAGGGGTAAGAGTTCCTCTGGTTCGTCAGGGGTGGAGGTTCCTCTGGTTCCTCAGTGGTAAGGGTTCCTCTGGTTACTCAGGGGTGGTGTGGGGGTTCCTATGGTTACTCAAGAATGGGGTGGGGGTTCCTCTGGTTACTCAGGAGTGGGGTGGGGGTACCTCTGGTTCGTCAGGGGTAAGAGTTCCTCTGGTTCCTCAGGGGTAAGAGTTCCTCTGGTTCCTCAGGGGTAAGAGTTCCTCTGGTTCCTCAGGGGTGGGGGTTCCTCTGGTTCCTCAGGGGTAAGAGTTCCTCTGGTTCCTCAGGGGTAAGAGTTCCTCTGGTTCCTCAGGGGTGGGGTGGAGGTTCCTCTGGTTCCTCAGTGGTAAGGGTTCCTCTGGTTACTCAGGGGTGGAGTGGGGGTTCCTATGGTTACTCAAGAATGGGATGGGGGTTCCTCTGGTTACTCAGGAGTGGGGTGGGGGTACCTCTGGTTCCTCAGGGGTGGAGGTTCCTCTGGTTCCTCAGGGGTGGAGTTCCTCTGGTTCCTCAGGGGTGGGGTGGGGGTTCCCCTGGTTCCTCAGGGGTGGGGGTTCCTCTGGTTCCTCAGGGGTGGGGTGGGGGGTTCCTCAGGAGTTGGGTGGGGGTTCCTCAGGGGTTGGGTGGGGGTTCCTCAGGGGTTGGGTGGGGGTTCCTCTGGTTCCTCTCCAAAAGTGATCTATTCAGAATTAGCCCGCCGCAATAGAAACACATCCCAGCTCACTGTAGTGGTGTATGTGGGCCACACACACATGGCCATTGTTACACAGACACAATAAAAGTCATCATTGTGGGAGTGTGTGTGTGTGTGTGTGTGTGTGTGTGTGTGTGTGTGTGTGTGTGTGTGTGTGTGTGTGTGTGTGTGTGTGTGTGTGTGTGTGTGTGTGTGTGTGCGTGCGTGCGTGTGTGACAGTGTGTGTGCGTGCGTGCGTGCGTGCGTGCGTGCGTGCGTGCGTGCGTGTGTGTGTGTGTGTGTGAGTGTGTGTGTGGAGGGGGAGGCTTTCATCACGCTGCTGTGTGTGTGCGTGTGCGTGTGCGTGTGTGTGTGTGTGTGTGTGTGTGTGTGTGTGTGTGTGTGTGCGTGTGTGTGTGTGTGACAGAAAGACAGAGCTCCATTTATCCATCTGTGTGGCACTGTCTGTCTGTGTGGTGGACTAGCTACACTAATGCTAACGGAGTCAGTTGGACAGTACAGTATGTGCTTATTGAGACTGCAGGGACAGTGTGTGTGTATACGTGTGTGAGTGTGTATTGTGTGTGTGTGTATATTGTGGGGCTGAGTAACCACAGCTGTGCATTACAGAAACCATATTACTGCCTGATAAGCTGCTATTAGAGGTGTGTGTGGGGTGAGTGGGAGAGGGACGCAGGTGCTCTGTGGGCTGATATTACCCAGGATGCATAGGGACGTGGGGGTTGGGCGGTGGGGGCTCTCTCTGCGGAGCGTAGAAACACACCTGTGATCCCCTTGCTAGCACGCTCACACACTCTGGCAGATGAATCCACACTCTAACAAACACACTAATACTGTGGAGCAGGGAGCACACACCATGGAGCACACCACGGGCACCAAGCACACATCACGGGCACCAAGCACACACCATGGAGCACACCACGGGCACCAAGCACACACCATGGACCACCAGAGCACACACCATGGGCACCAAGCACACACATAGACCACAAGCACCAAGCACACCACAGGCACACCAAGGCACCAAACACACACCACAGAGCACACCACGGGCATCAAGCACACACCACGGGCACCAAGCACACACCACGGAGCACACCAGCAAACACCACACCACGGGCACCAAGCACACACCACAGGATGCACCACATGGGCACCAAGCACACACCATGGAGCACACCACGGGCACCAAGCACACACCATGGAGCACACCACGGGCACCAAGCACACACCATGGAGCACACCACGGGCACCAAGCACACACCATAGAGCACACCACGGGCACCAAGCACACACCAGGAGCACACCATGGGCACCAAGCAAACACCACGGAGCACACCACGGGCACCAAGCACACACCATGGAGCACACCACGGGCACCAAGCACACACATGGAGCACACCACGGGCACCAAGCACACACCATGGGCACCATGGGCACAACACCACGGAGCACACCACGGGCACCAAGCACACACCATGGAGCAACACACCCGGGCACCAAGCACACACCACGGGCACCAACACACACACCACGGGCACCAAGCACAGACACCACGGGCACCAAGCACACACATGGACACACCACGGGCACCAAACACCACCACACCAGCACACACCAGCACACCACGGGCACCAAGCCAACACCACGGGCACCAAGCACACACCACGAGCACCAAGCACACCATGGAGCACACCACGGGCACCAAGCACACACCACGGGCACCAAGCACCCACCATGGGCACCAAGCCAACAACACGTGGCACGAGGCTCTGCAGTAACACAGTGTGGACAAGAAGCTACAACCTACCCAGATAAGACAGGATGATAAAAACTACAACCTACCCAGATAAGACAGGATGATAAAAACTACAACCTACCCAGATAAGACAGGATGATAAAAACTACAACCTACCCAGATAAGACAGGATGATAAAAAAAACCTACAGATAAACAGGATAATAAAAACTACAACCTACCCAGATAAGACAGGATGATAAAAACTACAACCTACCCAGATAAGACAGGATAATAAAAACTACAACCTACCCAGATAAGACAGGATGATAAAAACTACAACCTACCCAGATAAGACAGGATAATAAAAACTACAACCTACCCAGATAAGACAGGATGATAAAAACTACAACCTACCCAGATAAGACAGGATGATAAAAACTACAACCTACCTAGATAAGACAGGGTGATAAAAACTACAACCTACCTAGATAAGACAGGGTGATAAAAACTACAACCTACCCAGATAAGACAGGGTGATAAAAACTACAACCTACCCAGATAAGACAGGATGATAAAAACTACAACCTACCTAGATAAGACAGGATGATAAAAACTACAACCTACCTAGATAAGACAGGATGATAAAAACTACAACCTACCTAGATAAGACAGGGTGATAAAAAGTACAACCTACCCAGATAAGACAGGATGATAAAAACTACAACTGAGCTAGAAAGACATGATGCTAAAAAACTACAACCTAGCTAGAAAGACAGGATGCTAAAAAACTACAACCTTGGTAGAAAGACAGGATGCTAAAAAACTACAACCTAGCTAGAAAGACAGGATGCTAAAAAACTACAACCTTGGTAGAAATACAGGATGCTAAAAAACTACAACCTAGCTAGAAAGACAGGATGCTAAAAAACTACAACCTAGCTAGAAAGACAGGATGCTAAAAAACTACAACCTAGCTAGAAAGACATGATGATAAAAAACTACAACCTAGGTAGAAAGACAAGATGCTAAAAAACTACAACCTAGCTAGAAAGATATCATGATTTTAAAAAACTACAGCCTAGCTAGAAAGACAGGATGATAAAAACTACAACCTAGCTAGAAAGACAGGATGATAAAAACTACAACCTAGCTAGAAAGACAGGATGATAAAAACTACAACCTAGCTAGAAAGACAGGATGATAAAAAACTACAACCTAGCTAGAAAGACAGGATGATAAAAAACTACAACCTAGCTAGAAAGACAGGATGATAAAAACTACAACCTAGCTAGAAAGACAGGATGATAAAAACTACAACCTAGCTAGAAAGACAGGATGATAAAAACTACAACCTAGCTAGAAAGACAGGATGATAAAAACTACAACCTAGCTAGAAAGACAGGATGATAAAAACTACAACCTAGCTAGAAAGACAGGATGATAAAAAACTACAACCTAGCTAGAAAGACAGGATGATAAAAACTACAACCTAGCTAGAAAGACAGGATGATAAAAACTACAACCTAGCTAGAAAGACAGGATGATAAAAACTACAACCTAGCTAGAAAGACAGGATGATAAAAACTACAACCTAGCTAGAAAGACAGGATGATAAAAACTACAACCTAGCTAGAAAGACAGGATGATAAAACTACAACCTAGCTAGAAAGACAGGATGATAAAACTACAACCTAGCTAGAAAGACAGGATGATAAAAAACTACAACCTAGCTAGAAAGACAGGATGATAAAAAACTACAACCTAGCTAGAAAGACAGGATGATAAAAACTACAACCTAGCTAGAAAGACAGGATGATAAAAACTACAACCTAGCTAGAAAGACAGGATGATAAAAACTACAACCTAGCTAGAAAGACAGGATGATAAAAACTACAACCTAGCTAGAAAGACAGGATGATAAAAACTACAACCTAGCTAGAAAGACAGGATGATAAAAACTACAACCTAGCTAGAAAGACAGGATGATAAAAACTACAACCTAGCTAGAAAGACAGGATGATAAAAACTACAACCTACTAGAAAGACATGATGATAAAAACTACAACCTAGCTAGAAAGACAGGATGATACAAACTACAACCTAGCTAGATAAGACAGGATGATAAAAAACTACAACCTAGCTAGAAAGACAGGATGATAAAAAACTACAACCTAGCTAGATAAGACAGAATGATAAAAAACTACAACCTAGCTAGAAAGACATCATGATTTAAAAAACTACAGCCTAGCTAGAAAGACAGGATGATAAAAACTACAACCTTGGTAGAAAGACAGGATGATAAAAAACTACAACCTAACTAGAAAGACAGGATGATAAAAAACTACAACCTAGCTAGATAAGACAGGATGATAAAAAACTACAACCTAGCTAGATAAGACAGGATGATAAAAAACTACAACCTAACTAGAAAGACAGGATGATAAAAAACTACAACCTAACTAGAAAGACAGGATGATAAAAACTACAACCTAACTAGAAAGACAGGATGATAAAAACTACAACCTAGCTAGATAAGACAGGATGATGAAAAACTACAACCTAGCTAGATAAGACAGGATGATAAAAAACTACAACCTAGCTAGATAAGACAGGATGATAAAAAACTACAACCTAGCTAGATAAGACAGGATGATAAAAAACTACAACCTAGCTAGATAAGACAGGATGATAAAAAACTACAACCTAGCTAGAAAGACAGGATGATAAAAAACTACAACCTAGCTAGAAAGACAGGATGATAAAAAACTACAACCTAGCTAGATAAGACAGGATGATAAAAAACTACAACCTAGCTAGAAAGACAGGATGATAAAAAACTACAACCTAGCTAGAAAGACAGGATGATAAAAAACTACAACCTAGCTAGATAAGACAGGATGATAAAAAACTACAACCTACCCAGATAAGACAGGATGATAAAAAACTACAACCTAGCTCAATAAGACAGGATGATAAAAAACTACAACCTAGCTAGATAAGACAGGATGATAAAAACTACAACCTAGCTCAATAAGACAGGATGATAAAAAACTACAACCTAGCTAGATAAGACAGGATGATAAAAACTACAACCTAGCTCAATAAGACAGGATGATAAAAAACTACAACCTAGCTAGATAAGACAGGATGATAAAAAACTACAACCTAGCTCAATAAGACAGGATGATACGCTCCTGTGGCACTCACGACTGTGATACCCAGTTGATTATTGATACTTGTTGAGCTGTCAACTTCATCCTCCAAAATAAGTTATTTTGATAGAGAATATAATTGGGACAATTTTGTGTAGTTTATTTATTTATTTGTTACTCAACACTCCTTACAATAACCCTTTATACTGAACCACCATGCCAACCTGAACCATGCTGGAACATTGCTTAGAAAACTCCCAGGCGCTGGCTGTCGAGAGAGACCAGATACAAAGCCATAGAGAGAAGAGAGAAAGGGAAGAAGTGACAGAGTGACAGAGTGACAGAGGGACAGAGGGACAGAGCACACACAAACTGCTGTGCAGTGACACACTTCATTCCAAACCTACAGCCGTGTGTAACAGTCAGGGAGATAATTCTTAATAGATCATTGGCTCTCACACTGTAGCCAATCACATTAACCATCAGGCAGGGCTATAAGAGGTCAAATGTCAGGTCTACTCAATCTCCTGGATGCTTCAATGCATAATGATACTCCCAAATACTTTTTTCTCATTCATTTTCTCAGTGCAGTGGTCAATATTTAAAAGTTCCAGTTTGGCTCCCGAGTTGCAAATTAATTGCATAAAATACACCCTGTCCCCACATAACGCTGGTTAACGAGCTGTCTTCCATAGGGACAGATTCAACTATATCAGGGTCAACTCCCAGAGGTGTGTGTGTGTGTGTGTGTGTGTGTGTGTGTGTGTGTGTGTGTGTGTGTGTGTGTGTGTGTGTGTGTGTGTGTGTGTGTGTGTGTGTGTGTGTGTGTGTGTGTGTGTGTGTGTGTGTGTGTGTGTGTGTGTGTGTGTACCAGGGTGCCAATAAGTAACCCGCTCCTCTTATCAAGATAAGCCAAATAGAGGAGAATGGCTGATGGATTGGAGGCATCATGAGCCCATGTTGATGACTGCTGCTGTTAATACATGAAGGGTGCCTACACTAATCCACCAGGGTCAATCATTCACCTGGAAGGTGCTGCCTGCCTGGGCAGTGTCTGGATGGATGACAGAGGGAGAGTGGAGGGATTCCCAGAATGTGCATGAGAGAAGGGCTACTCTGACTGTGATTCTGTATGTAGTCGTCTCACCTGGCTGCCTTAAGATGAATGCCCTTTACTGTGAGTCGCTAGGTCAGTGGGGCTCCCGAGTGGCGCAGCGGTCTAAGGCACTGCACCTCAGTGCTAGAGGTGTCACTACAGACCCTGGTTCGATTCGTGATTGAGAGTCCCATAGGGCGCCTCACAATTGGCCCAGTGTCGTACGGGACAAACCCGGTTTGGCCCGGGGTCGGCCGTCATTGTAAATAGGAATTTGTTCTTAACTGAATTGTCTAGTTAAATAAATGTTAAATAAAAACAATCAAATAAAACGTTTCTGGTGAATGACTAAAATGTAAATGTACAGACTGAAAGCACTATGAATAGAGGAATAAGAGCATTGTGGTGAGATGTTCAGCCAAGAAAAGTGGACATTAGTAGTTGAAACATGATTCCCAAACTGCCATTTCATAAATCAAACCCCTTTCAAGATAAATGAACCCGTCTGAAATAAACTGGGCTTGTCAAAGTGACGTTTATAGAACGACCAGGATCCTTTCACATCTCATCCCTCCTTATGAGGTTTACAACGACCAGGATCCTTTCACATCTCATCCCTCCTTATGAGGTTTATAACGACCAGGATCCTTTCACATCTCATCCCTCCTTATGAGGTTTATACAACGACCGGGATCCTTTCACATCTCATCCCTCCTTATGAGGTTTACAACGACCAGGATCCTTTCACATCTCATCCTCCTTATGAGGTTTATAGACCGGGATCCTTTCACATCTCATCCCCCTTATGAGGACCGAGGATCCTTTCACATCTCATCCCTCCTTATGAGGTTTTAGAACGACCGGGATCCTTTCACATCTCATCCCTCCTTATGAGGTTTACAACGACCAGGATCCTTTCACATCTCATCCCTCCTTATGAGGTTTACAACGACCGGGATCCTTTCACATCTCATCCCTCCTTATGAGGTTTACAACGACCGGGATCCTTTCACATCTCATCCCTCCTCATGAGGTTTACAACGACCGGGATCCTTTCACATCTCATCCCTCCTTATGAGGTTTACAACGACCAGGATCCTTTCACATCTCATCCCTCCTTATGAGGTTTACAACGACCGGGATCCTTTCACATCTCATCCCTCCTTATGAGGTTTACAACGACCGGGATCCTTTCACATCTCATCCCTCCTTATGAGGTTTACAACGACCGGGATCCTTTCACATCTCATCCCTCATTATGAGGTTTCGGGATCCTTTCACATCTCATCCCTCCTTATGAGGTTTACAACGACCAGGATCCTTTCACATCTCATCCCTCCTTATGAGGTTTACAACGACCGGGATCCTTTCACATCTCATCCCTCCTTATGAGGTTTACAACGACCGGGATCCTTTCACATCTCATCCCTCCTTATGAGGTTTACAACGACCGGGATCCTTTCACATCTCATCCCTCCTTATGAGGTTTACAACGACCAGGATCCTTTCACATCTCATCCCTCCTTATGAGGTTTACAACGTTTACCAGGATCCTTTCACATCTCATCCCTCCTTATGAGGTTTACAACGACCAGGATCCTTTCACATCTCATCCCTCCTTATGAGGTTTACAACGACCGGGATCCTTTCACATCTCATCCCTCCTTATGAGGTTTACAACGACCGGGATCCTTTCACATCTCATCCCTCCTTATGAGGTTTACAACGACCGGGATCCTTTCACATCTCATCCCTCCTTATGAGGTTTACAACGACCGGGATCCTTTCACATCTCATCCCTCCTTATGAGGTTTACAACGACCGGGATCCTTTCACATCTCATCCCTCCTTATGAGGTTTACAACGACCGGGATCCTTTCACATCTCATCCCTCCTTATGAGGTTTACAACGACCGGGATCCTTTCACATCTCATCCCTCCTTATGAGGTTTACAACGACCGGGATCCTTTCACATCTCATCCCTCCTTATGAGGTTTACAACGAGGATCCTTTACATCTCATCCCTCCTTATGAGGTTTACAACGACCGGGATCCTTTCACATCTCATCCCTCCTTATGAGGTTTACAACGACCGGGATCCTTTCACATCTCATCCCTCCTTATGAGGTTTACAACGACCGGGATCCTTTCACATCTCATCCCTCCTTATGAGGTTTACAACGACCGGGATCCTTTCACATCTCATCCCTCCTTATGAGGTTTACAACGACCGGGATCCTTTCACATCTCATCCCTCCTTATGAGGTTTACAACGACCGGGATCCTTTCACATCTCATCCCTCCTTATGAGGTTTACAACGACCGGGATCCTTTCACATCTCATCCCTCCTTATGAGGTTTACAACGACCGGGATCCTTTCACATCTCATCCCTCCTTATGAGGTTTACAACGACCGGGATCCTTTCACATCTCATCCCTCCTTATGAGGTTTACAACGACCGGGATCCTTTCACATCTCATCCCTCCTTATGAGGTTTACAACGACCGGGATCCTTTCACATCTCATCCCTCCTTATGAGGTTTACAACGACCGGGATCCTTTCACATCTCATCCCTCCTTATGAGGTTTACAACGACCGGGATCCTTTCACATCTCATCCCTCCTTATGAGGTTTACAACGACCGGGATCCTTTCACATCTCATCCCTCCTTATGAGGTTTACAACGACCGGGATCCTTTCACATCTCATCCCTCCTCATATGAGGTTTACAACGACCGGGATCCTTTCACATCTCATCCCTCCTTATGAGGTTTACAACGACCGGGATCCTTTCACATCTCATCCCTCCTTATGAGGTTTATGAGGTTTACATCTCATCCCTCCTTATGAGGGATCCTTTCACATCTCATCCCTCCTTATGAGGTTTACAACGACCGGGATCCTTTCACATCTCATCCTTTCCCATCCTTATGAGGTTTACAACGACCGGGATCCTTTCACATCTCATCCCTCCTTATGAGGTTTACAACGACCGGGATCCTTTCACATCTCATCCCTCCTTATGAGGTTTACAACGACCGGGATCCTTTCACATCTCATCCCTCCTTATGAGGTTTACAACGACCAGGATCCTTTCACATCTCATCCCTCCTTATGAGGTTTACAACGACCGGGATCCTTTCACATCTCATCCCTCCTTATGAGGTTTACAACGACCGGGATCCTTTCACATCTCATCCCTCCTTATGAGGTTTACAACGACCGGGATCCTTTCACATCTCATCCCTCCTTATGAGGTTTACAACGACCGGGATCCTTTCACATCTCATCCCTCCTTATGAGGTTTACAACGACCGGGATCCTTTCACATCTCATCCCTCCTTATGAGGTTTACAACGACCGGGATCCTTTCACATCTCATCCCTCCTTATGAGGTTTACAACGACCGGGATCCTTTCACATCTCATCCCTCCTTATGAGGTTTACAACGACCGGGATCCTTTCACATCTCATCCCTCCTTATGAGGTTTACAACGACCGGGATCCTTTCACATCTCATCCCTCCTTATGAGGTTTACAACGACCAGGATCCTTTCACATCTCATCCCTCCTTATGAGGTTTACAACGACCGGGATCCTTTCACATCTCATCCCTCCTTATGAGGTTTCCGGGATCCTTTCACATCTCATCCCTCCTTATGAGGTTTACAACGACCGGGATCCTTTCACATCTCATCCCTCCTTATGAGGTTTACAACGACCGGGATCCTTTCACATCTCATCCCTCCTTATGAGGTTTACAACGACCGGGATCCTTTCACATCTCATCCCTCCTTATGAGGTTTACAACGACCGGGATCCTTTCACATCTCATCCCTCCTTATGAGGTTTCGGGATCCTTTCACATCTCATCCCTCCTTATGAGGTTTACAACGACCGGGATCCTTTCACATCTCATCCCTCCTTATGAGGTTTACAACGACCGGGATCCTTTCACATCTCATCCCTCCTTATGAGGTTTACAACGACCGGGATCCTTTCACATCTCATCCCTCCTTATGAGGTTTACAACGACCGGGATCCTTTCACATCTCATCCCTCCTTATGAGGTTTACAACGACCGGGATCCTTTCACATCTCATCCCTCCTTATGAGGTTTACAACGACCGGGATCCTTTCACATCTCATCCCTCCTTATGAGGTTTACAACGACCGGGATCCTTTCACATCTCATCCCTCCTTATGAGGTTTACAACGACCGGGATCCTTTCACATCTCATCCCTCCTTATGAGGTTTACAACGACCGGGATCCTTTCACATCTCATCCCTCCTTATGAGGTTTACAACGACCGGGATCCTTTCACATCTCATCCCTCCTTATGAGGTTTACAACGACCGGGATCCTTTCACATCTCATCCCTCCTTATGAGGTTTACAACGACCGGGATCCTTTCACATCTCATCCCTCCTTATGAGGTTTACAACGACCGGGATCCTTTCACATCTCATCCCTCCTTATGAGGTTTACAACGACCGGGATCCTTTCACATCTCATCCCTCCTTATGAGGTTTACAACGACCGGGATCCTTTCACATCTCATCCCTCCTTATGAGGTTTACAACGACCGGGATCCTTTCATCTCATCTCATCCCATCCTTATGAGGTTTGAGGATCCTTTCACATCTCACATCTCATCCCTCCTTATGAGGTTTACAACGACCGGGATCCTTTCACATCTCATCCCTCCTTATGAGGTTTACAACGACCGGGATCCTTTCACATCTCATCCCTCCTTATGAGGTTTACAACGACCGGGATCCTTTCACATCTCATCCCTCCTTATGAGGTTTACAACGACCGGGATCCTTTCACATCTCATCCCTCCTTATGAGGTTTACAACGACCGGGATCCTTTCACATCTCATCCCTCCTTATGAGGTTTACAACGACCAGGATCCTTTCACATCTCATCCCTCCTTATGAGGTTTACAACGACCGGGATCCTTTCACATCTCATCCCTCCTTATGAGGTTTACAACGACCGGGATCCTTTCACATCTCATCCCTCCTTATGAGGTTTGAGGATCCTTTCACATCTCATCCCTCCTTATGAGGTTTACAACGACCGGATCCTTTCACATCTCATCTTATGAGGTTTTCACATCTCATCCCTCCTTATGAGGTTTACAACGACCGGGATCCTTTCACATCTCATCCCTCCTTATGAGGTTTACAACGACCGGGATCCTTTCACATCTCATCCCTCCTTATGAGGTTTACAACGACCGGGATCCTTTCACATCTCATCCCTCCTTATGAGGTTTACAACGACCGGGATCCTTTCACATCTCATTCCACATCTCATCCCTCCTTATGAGGTTTACAACGACCGGGATCCTTTCACATCTCATCCCTCCTTATGAGGTTTACAACGACCGGGATCCTTTCACATCTCATCCCTCCTTATGAGGTTTACAACGACCGGGATCCTTTCACATCTCATCCCTCCTTATGAGGTTTACAACGACCGGGATCCTTTCACATCTCATCCCTCCTTATGAGGTTTACAACGACCGGGATCCTTTCACATCTCATCCCTCCTTATGAGGTTTACAACGACCGGGATCCTTTCACATCTCATCCCTCCTTATGAGGTTTACAACGACCGGGATCCTTTCACATCTCATCCCTCCTTATGAGGTTTACAACGACCGGGATCCTTTCACATCTCATCCCTCCTTATGAGGTTTACAACGACCGGGATCCTTTCACATCTCATCCCTCCTTATGAGGTTTACAACGACCGGGATCCTTTCACATCTCATCCCTCCTTATGAGGTTTACAACGACCGGGATCCTTTCACATCTCATCCCTCCTTATGAGGTTTACAACGACCGGGATCCTTTCACATCTCATCCCTCCTTATGAGGTTTACAACGACCAGGATCCTTTCACATCTCATCCCTCCTTATGAGGTTTACAACGACCGGGATCCTTTCACATCTCATCCCTCCTTATAGGTTTACAACGAGGATCCTTTCACATCTCATCCCTCCTTATGAGGTTTACAACGACCAGGATCCTTTCACATCTCATCCCTCCTTATGAGGTTTACAACGGGATCCTTTCACATCTCATCCCTCCTTATGAGGTTTACAACGACCGGGATCCTTTCACATCTCATCCCTCCTTATGAGGTTTACAACGACCGGGATCCTTTCACATCTCATCCCTCCTTATGAGGTTTACAACGACCGGGATCCTTTCACATCTCATCCCTCCTTATGAGGTTTACAACGACCGGGATCCTTTCACATCTCATCCCTCCTTATGAGGTTTACAACGACCGGGATCCTTTCACATCTCATCCCTCCTTATGAGGTTTACAACGACCGGGATCCTTTCACATCTCATCCCTCCTTATGAGGTTTACAACGACCGGGATCCTTTCACATCTCATCCCTCCTTATGAGGTTTACAACGGGATCCTTTCACATCTCACCGGGATCCTTTCACATCTCATCCCTCCTTATGAGGTTTACAACGACCGGGATCCTTTCACATCTCATCCCTCCTTATGAGGTTTACAACGACCGGGATCCTTTCACATCTCATCCCTCCTTATGAGGTTTACAACGACCGGGATCCTTTCACATCTCATCCCTCCTTATGAGGTTTACAACGACCGGGATCCTTTCACATCTCATCCCTCCTTATGAGGTTTACAACGACCGGGATCCTTTCACATCTCATCCCTCCTTATGAGGTTTACAACGACCGGGATCCTTTCACATCTCATCCCTCCTTATGAGGTTTACAACGACCGGGATCCTTTCACATCTCATCCCTCCTCATCCCTATGAGGTTTACAACGACCGGGATCCTTTCACATCTCATCCCTCCTTATGAGGTTTACAACGACCGGGATCCTTTCACATCTCATCCCTCCTTATGAGGTTTACAACGACCGGGATCCTTTCACATCTCATCCCTCCTTATAGGTTTGAGGTTTCACATCTCATCCCTCCTTATGAGGTTTACAACGACCGGGATCCTTTCACATCTCATCCCTCCTTATGAGGTTTACAACGACCGGGATCCTTTCACATCTCATCCCTCCTTATGAGGTTTACAACGACCGGGATCCTTTCACATCTCATCCCTCCTTATGAGGTTTACAACGACCGGGATCCTTTCACATCTCATCCCTCCTTATGAGGTTTACAACGACCGGGATCCTTTCACATCTCATCCCTCCTTATGAGGTTTACAACGACCGGGATCCTTTCACATCTCATCCCTCCTTATGAGGTTTACAACGACCGGGATCCTTTCACATCTCATCCCTCCTTATGAGGTTTACAACGACCGGGATCCTTTCACATCTCATCCCTCCTTATGAGGTTTACAACGACCGGGATCCTTTCACATCTCATCCCTCCTTATGAGGTTTACATCTCATCCCTCAATATGAGGTTTACAACGACCGGGATCCTTTCACATCTCATCCCTCCTTATGAGGTTTACAACGACCGGGATCCTTTCACATCTCATCCCTCCTTATGAGGTTTACAACGACCGGGATCCTTTCACATCTCATCCCTCCTTATGAGGTTTACAACGACCGGGATCCTTTCACATCTCATCCCTCCTTATGAGGTTTACAACGACCAGGGATCCTTTCACATCTCATCCCTCCTTATGAGGTTTACAACGACCGGGATCCTTTCACATCTCATCCCTCCTTATGAGGTTTACAACGACCGGGATCCTTTCCATCTCATCCCTATATGAGGTTTACAACGACCGGGATCCTTTCACATCTCATCCCTCCTTATGAGGTTTACAACGACCGGGATCCTTTCACATCTCATCCCTCCTTATGAGGTTTACAACGACCGGGATCCTTTCACATCTCATCCCTCCTTATGAGGTTTACAACGACCGGGATCCTTTCACATCTCATCCCTCCTTATGAGGTTTACAACGACCGGGATCCTTTCACATCTCATCCCTCCTTATGAGGTTTACAACGACCGGGATCCTTTCACATCTCATCCCTCCTTATGAGGTTTACAACCGGGATCCTTTCATCTCATCCCTCAGGTTTCAGGATCCTCATCTCATCCCTCCTTATGAGGTTTACAACGGGATCCTTTCACATCTCATCCCTCCTTATGAGGTTTACAACGACCGGGATCCTTTCACATCTCATCCCTCCTTATGAGGTTTACAACGACCAGGATCCTTTCACATCTCATCCCTCCTTATGAGGTTTACAACGACCGGGATCCTTTCATCTCATCTCATACAACGACCAGGATCCTTTCCATCTCATTATGAGGTTTACAACGACCGGGATCCTTTCACATCTCATCCCTCCTTATGAGGATCCTTTCACATCTCATCCCTCCTTATGAGGTTTACAACGGGATCCTTTCACATCTCATCCCTCCTTATGAGGTTTACAACGACCGGGATCCTTTCACATCTCATCCCTCCTTATGAGGTTTACAACGACCGGGATCCTTTCACATCTCATCCCTCCTTATGAGGTTTACAACGACCGGGATCCTTTCACATCTCATCCCTCCTTATGAGGTTTACAACGACCGGGATCCTTTCACATCTCATCCCTCCTTATGAGGTTTACAACGACCGGGATCCTTTCACATCTCATCCCTCCTTATGAGGTTTACAACGACCGGGATCCTTTCACATCTCATCCCTCCTTATGAGGTTTACAACGACCGGGATCCTTTCACATCTCATCCCTCCTTATGAGGTTTGAGGATCCTTTCACATCTCATCCCTCCTTATGAGGTTTACAACGACCGGGATCCTTTCACATCTCATCCCTCCTTATGAGGTTTACAACGACCGGGATCCTTTCACATCTCATCCCTCCTTATGAGGTTTACAATCCCTCCTTATGAGGACCAGGATCCTTTCACATCTCATCCCTCCTTATGAGGTTTACACATCTCATCCCTCCTTATGAGGTTTACAACGACCGGGATCCTTTCACATCTCATCCCTCCTTATGAGGTTTACAACGACCGGGATCCTTTCACATCTCATCCCTCCTTATGAGGTTTACAACGACCGGGATCCTTTCACATCTCATCCCTCCTTATGAGGTTTACAACGACCAGGATCCTTTCACATCTCATCCCTCCTTTGAGGTTTACAACGACCGGGATCCTTTCACATCTCATCCCTCCTTATGAGGTTTACAACGACCGGGATCCTTTCACATCTCATCCCTCCTTATGAGGTTTACAACGACCGGGATCCTTTCACATCTCATCCCTCCTTATGAGGTTTACAACGACCGGGATCCTTTCACATCTCATCCCTCCTTATGAGGTTTACAACGACCGGGATCCTTTCACATCTCATCCCTCCTTATGAGGATCAGGATCCTTTCACATCTCATCCCTCCTTATGAGGTTTACAACGACCGGGATCCTTTCACATCTCATCCCTCCTTATGAGGTTTACAACGACCGGGATCCTTTCACATCTCATCCCTCCTTATGAGGTTTACAACGACCGGGATCCTTTCACATCTCATCCCTCCTTATGAGGTTTACAACGACCGGGATCCTTTCACATCTCATCCCTCCTTATGAGGTTTACAACGACCGGGATCCTTTCACATCTCATCCCTCCTTATGAGTCGGCGTGTCTTTGTGGTTTACAACGAACAGAACTTTTCCTGTGTGAAATATCCACACATAAAATTATCGGATTCCAGACGTCTAACAGTTGGAGCCTTATAAGTCTTTAATTGTTTGTGTTTTTACCATCCGGAATGCACTTCAGATGTGTTTTTAAGGACATAAAATCTATCACGCTTTGATCGAATGCTATTTAGAGGTGGACTTGAAAGCTGTGGCTCGTCCACTGTTAATTTAGGCGATTCGGCGTAATTAAACGTTTGTTTTTGGAGGCTGTGATGTGATGTGGTCTGTCTGACTGAGTTTCATCTCGGGGTGGTGTAGTCTAGCAGTAGAGGGTTTGGTTTCAACATCTGTCTGTTTCTTACTGAGACATGTTATGTTATGTAGTGATGTTATGCATTAGGAGTGATGTTATGTAGTGTTCCCTATACTCAGGATATATATATTATATTATATGTAGTGACCACCCCCAGGATCTTATATTAGTCTTGTTATATACCCCCAGGATCTTGTTGTTATGTAGTTCCCACTATATCCCCCACCACCCTCAGGATATATTATCTTGTTATGTAGTGATGTTATGTAGTTCCCACTATATCCCCCACCACCCTTAGGATATATATTATCTTGTTATGTAGTGATGTTATGTAGTTCCCACTATATCCCCCACCACCCCCAGGATATATTCTCTTGTTATGTAGTGATGTTATGTAGTTCCCACTATATCCCCCACCACCCTCAGGATATATATTATCTTGTTATGTAGTGATGTTATGTAGTTCCCACTATATCCCCCACCACCCTCAGGATATATATTCTCTTGTTATGTAGTGATGTTATGTAGTTCCCACTATATCCCCCACCACCCTCAGGATATATATTATCTTGTTATGTAGTGATGTTATGTAGTTCCCACTATATCCCCCACCACCCCTCAGGTTCCCACTATATATATATTCTCTTGTTATGTAGTGATGTTATGTAGTTCCCACTATATCCCCCACCACCCCCAGGATATATATTATCTTGTTATGTAGTGATGTTATGTAGTTCCACCTCTCAGATGATATATATTATCTTGTTATGTAGTGATGTTATGTAGTTCCCCCCACCACCCTCAGGATATATATATTCTCTTGTTATGTAGTGATGTTATGTAGTTCCCACTATATCCCCCACCACCCTCAGGATATATATTATCTTGTTATGTAGTGATGTTATGTAGTTCCCACTATATCCCCCACCACCCCAGGATATATTATCAGGTATATATATTATCTTGTTATGTAGTGATGTTATGTAGTTCCCACTATATCCCCCACCACCCCCAGGATATATATTATCTTGTTATGTAGTGATGTTATGTAGTTCCCACTATATCCCCCACCACCCCCCCAGGATCCCCCACCACCCCCAGGATATATTCTCTTGTTATGTAGTGATGTTATGTAGTTCCCACTATATCCCCACCACCCCCAGGATATATATTCTCTTGTTATGTAGTGATGTTATGTAGTTCCCACTATATCCCCCACCACCCCCAGGATATATATTATCTTGTTATGTAGTGATGTTATGTAGTTCCCACTATATCCCCCACCACCCCCAGGATATATATTCTCTTGTTATGTAGTGATGTTATGTAGTTCCCACTATATCCACCACCCCCAGGATATATATTCTCTTGTTATGTAGTGATGTTATGTAGTTCCCACTATATCCACCACCCTCAGGATATATATTCTCTTGTTATGTAGTGATGTTATGTAGTTCCCACTATATCCCCCACCACCCCCAGGATATATATTCTCTTGTTATGTAGTGATGTTATGTAGTTCCCACTATATCCCCCACCACCCTCAGGATATATTCTCTTCAGCTTCCTGACTTACTGTACCAGCTAGTTGATTCCATCACAATTCTGTCTCTCGTCTCCCCTCTATATAAGAAATACTCCTTCCTTTTCCCTCGCTCATCCCCCCTCTCTCTTTCTACACACACACACACACGCACACACACACACACACACACACACACACACACACACACACACACACACACACACACACACACACACACACACACACACACACACACACACACACACAGCACACAGGGACACACACACACTGAGAGGGACAGAGAGCGGGGGCTGAGAGGGACTTGTTGTCCTGATTAATGAGTGACAGACAGTGGGGTGATGTGCCCTAGTTGACAGAGCCCAGTGCCCTTCGACCCTCTGCCACCTTTTAATGCCCGGTGTGTCAGTCATTAAGACAGGAAGTAACTGGGGTTATTAATTGTCCACACCTCCATGGAACAGAGAGCAGGGGTGGAGAGGGACAGAGAGCAGGGGCTGAGAGGGACAGAGAGCAGGGTCTGAGAGGGACAGAGAGACAGAGAGGGTCTGAGAGGGACAGAGAGCAGGGTCTGAGAGGGACAGAGAGCAGGGTCTGAGAGGGACAGAGAGCAGGGGTGAGAGGGACAGAGAGCAGGGGCTGAGAGGGACAGAGAGCAGGGGCTGAGAGGGACAGAGAGCAGGGTCTGAGAGGGACAGAGAGTAGGGGCTGAGAGGGACAGAGAGTAGGGGCTGAGAGGGACAGAGAGCAGGGGCTGAGAGGGACAGAGAGCAGGGGCTGAGAGGGACAGAGAGCAGGGGCTGAGAGGGACAGAGAGCAGGGGCTGAGAGGGACAGAGAGCAGGGGCTGAGAGGGACAGAGAGCAGGGGCTGAGAGGGACAGAGAGCAGGGGCTGAGAGGGACAGAGAGTAGGGGCTGAGAGGGACAGAGAGCAGGGGGGCTGAGAGGGACAGAGAGCAGGGGCTGAGAGGGACAGAGAGCAGGGGCTGAGAGGGACAGAGAGTAGGGGCTGAGAGGGACAGAGAGCGGGGGTTGAGAGGGACAGACAGCAGGGTCTGAGAGGGACAGAGAGCAGGGGCTGAGAGGGACAGAGAGCAGGGGCTGAGAGGGACAGAGAGCAGGGGCTGAGAGGGACAGAGTGCAGGGGCTGAGAAGGACAGAGAGCAGGGGGCTGAGAGGGACAGACAGCAGGAGCTGAGAGGGACAGAGAGCAGGGGCTGAGAGGGACAGAGAGCAGGGGCTGAGAGGGACAGAGAGCAGGGGCTGAGAGGGACAGACAGCAGGGGCTGAGAGGGACAGAGAGCAGGGGCTGAGAGGGACAGAGAGCAGGGGCTGAGAGGGACAGAGAGCAGGGGCTGAGAGGGACAGAGAGCAGGAGCTGAGAGGGACAGAGAGCAGGGGCTGAGAGGGACAGAGAGCAGGAGCTGAGAGGGACAGAGAGCAGGGGCTGAGAGGGACAGAGAGCAGGGGCTGAGAGGGACAGAGAGCAGGGGCTGAGAGGGACAGAGAGCAGGGGCTGAGAGGGACAGAGAGCAGGGGCTGAGAGGGACAGACAGAGCTGAGAGGGACAGACAGCAGGAGCTGAGAGGGACAGAGAGCAGGGGCTGAGAGGGACAGAGAGCAGGAGCTGAGAGGGACAGAGAGCAGGGGCTAAGAGGGACAGAGAGCAGGGGCTGAGAGGGACAGAGAGCAGGGGCTGAGAGGGACAGAGAGCAGGAGCTGAGAGGGTAGCCTGAGAGACAGAAAATGTACTTACTATGACTGTGATACTGTATGTGTTTGTCTCACCTATCTTACTGTAAGTCGATCTGGATAAGAGCATCTGCTGAATGACTAAAATGTCATGTGAATGGAAGGTCTCACCAAGTGAATGATGTTAATCAGACAGGTGTGACTTGTTTCAGGCTGGTCATCAGGAACAGTTACAGTCCTCCACAACTGTAGTGATCACGCCACTAACTTTCTAATGTTTTACTCAGAACAGTACAGTCACTGAATGGGTCAAAACTGGCACACACACATCTGGTTTTCTAATTAGCTGCCTAATTAGAAAACCTATAGTTTTCAGTCCAGGCCCAGTTCTTCCTACCTATAGCCTACCCTCTGTCAGACACTCTATAGTGTTATACTGAGGAGGGAGGGAGGGAGGGAAGGAGGGAAGGAGAGGGAGGAAGGGAGCACAGCTGGCTGTGTTGCTGCAGACTCAGAGCACCAGCTGCAGACACTTGTGTAGAAACTGCCACCAGGTGCTCAGGATTTCACGCTCTTTCCCTCCTTCAGTGGGTGGCTGCCTGGGCGGTGTGCTGCTGAACCGTTACCGTCTCGCGTTAACACCCCCGCCACCGACTGTTCCCACCTCAGCAGAGCATAGCCCACGGAGCTAAAGGCTGGAAAGTCAGCTGACTGGGGAGAGATGAAAGCCTCTGCCTTGCCTGAGCATAGCGTGTAATGTCTTATGAACTCCAACAGCCTTCTTATGACAAATAAAACCTCCTATATAATCACAATACTTTTATGGGTAAGACAAAGTGATTGCAATGTTTTAAAGGGACAAAAATAAATATATGCCTTTTTCAGTTGCGAGTGCCGTCTAGAAATGTAACTAATTCAGCTATTCAGCTATTGAGGTGACAAAATATAGCTGCATGATTCTCCAGCTGCATTTCTAGGGAATGAGGCCAACATTACAGATCAAATGGGGACAGATCACCACAGAGTCATGGCAGTGTTTGTAAATGATCCAGCTGTGTTGGTGTATTGACAATTGAAAATGTGTTATGAAGAAAATAGTGTCCTGTACACAAAAAAAGTAAAACATATTGTGCCTGGTACATATTTCTAGTAAGCAATTTGTGATACTGTGTTGTGACACTGTGTTGTGATACTGTGTTGTGATACTGTGTTGTGATACTGTGTTGTGATAATGTGTTGTGATACTGTGTTGTGATGTTGTGAATGTGTTGTGATACTGTGTTGTGATAATGTGTTGTGATACTGTGTTGGATAATGTGTTGTGATACTGTGTTGTGATACTGTGTTGTGATACTGTGTTGGATAATGTGTTGTGATACTGTGTTGTGATACTGTGTTGGATAATGTGTTGTGATACTGTGTTGTGATACTGTGTTGTGACACTGTGTTGTGATACTGTGTTGTGATAATGTGTTGTGATAATGTGTTGTGACACTGTGTTGTGATACTGTGTTGGATAATGTGTTGTGATACTGTGTTGGATAATGTGTTGTGATACTGTGTTGTGATATGTGTTGTGATACTGTGTTGTGATACTGTGTTGGATAATGTGTTGTGATACTGTGTTGTGATACTGTGTTGTGATAATGTACTGATACTGTGTTGGATAATGTGTTGTGACACTGTGTTGTGATACTGTGTTGTGATACTGTGTTGTGATACTGTGTTGGATAATGTGTTGTGATACTGTGTTGGATAATGTGTTGTGATACTGTGTTGGATAATGTGTTGTGATACTGTGTTGTGATACTGTGTTGTGATACTGTGTTGGATAATGTGTTGTGATACTGTGTTGTGATAATGTGTTGTGATACTGTGTTGTGATACTGTGTTGTGATAATGTGTTGTGATACTGTGTTGTGATAATGTGTTGTGATACTGTGTTGTGATATGTGTTGTGATACTGTGTTGTGATAATGTGTTGTGATACTGTGTTGTGATAATGTGTTGTGATACTGTGTTGTGATAATGTGTTGTGATACTGTGTTGTGATAATGTGTTGTGATACTGTGTTGTGATACTGTGTTGGATAATGTGTTGTGATACTGTGTTGTGATAATGTGTTGTGATACTGTGTTGGATAATGTGTTGTGATACTGTGTTGTGATACTGTGTTGGATAATGTGTTGTGATACTGTGTTGTAATACTGTGTTGGATAATGTGTTGTGATAATGTGTTGTGATACTGTGTTGTGATACTGTGTTGTGTGTGTGATAATGTGTTGTGATAATGTGTTGTGATACTGTGTTGTGATAATGTGTTGTGATACTGTGTTGTGATAATGTGTTGTGATACTGTGTTGTGATAATGTGTTGTGATACTGTGTTGTGATAATGTGTTGTGATACTGTGTTGTGATACTGTGTTGTGATAATGTGTTGTGATAATGTGTTGTGATAATGTGATGTGATACTGTGTTGTGATAATGTGTTGTGATAATGTGTGGTGATACTGTGTTGTGATACTGTGTTGTGATACTGTGTTGTGATAATGTGTTGTGATACTGTGTTGTGATAATGTGTTGTGATACTGTGTTGTGATAATGTGTTGTGATAATGTGATGTGATACTGTGTTGTGATAATGTGTTGTGATACTGTGTTGGATAATGTGTTGTGATACTGTGTTGTGATACTGTGTTGGATAATGTGTTGTGATACTGTGTTTTGACACTGTGTTGTGATAATGTGTTGTGATACTGTGTTGGATAATGTGTTGTGATACTGTGTTGTGATATTGTGTTGTGATACTGTGTTGGATAATGTGTTTTGATAATGTGTTGTGATACTGTGTTGTGATATTGTGTTGTGATAATGTGTTGTGATAGTGTGTTGTGATAATGTGTTGTGATACTGTGTTGTGATAATGTGTTGTGATAATGTGTTGTAATAATGTGTTGTGTTGGATAATGTGTTGTGATACTGTGTTCTGATAATGTGTTGTGATACTGTGTTGTGATATTGTGTTGTGATACTGTGTTGGATAATGTGTTTTGATAATGTGTTGTGACACTGTGTTGTGATACTGTGTTGTGATATTGTGTTGTGATAATGTGTTGTGATAGTGTGTTGTGATACTGTGTTGTGATAATGTGTTGTGATACTGTGTTGTGATAATGTGTTGTGATAATGTGTTGTGACACTGTGTTGTGATAATGTGTTGTGATACTGTGTTGTGATAATGTGTTGTGATAATGTGTTGTGATACTGTGTTGTGATAATGTGTTGTGATAATGTGTTGTGATAATGTGTTGTGATACTGTGTTGTGATACTGTGTTGTGATAATGCTTTGTGATAATGTGTTGTGATAATGTGTTGTGACACTGTGTTGTGACACTGTGTTGTGATACTGTGTTGTGATAATGTGTTGTGACACTGTGCTTTTAGAGACTGACCCAGGAAATAACACCAACTGCCCTCTTAAACCTCTCTGACGTACCATCCCTTAGAACCATGTAATCACTGAAAGAGAACTGCTGTCCCTCTGTATCTCGATATAAAACAGATCATATCTTGGATGGAAAATGAGTGTCTAAAAGAAAGAGAGAAACACTACCCTCAGCTGAGTCGGCCAAAATTCTGTGAAAAGAGAGGACATACTTCACTCTGTCTCTCCTCTGCTGTCCCATCTCTCCTGCCTCCCCCTCTCCATGCCAATCCTTTTCCCATCCCCAAATCTCTCATATATCTAATCATGGCCGTTTGAAGCCTATCTGGGACATAAACACACAAAGGAAGTCTTTAAACCTGTAATCACAGCACTGCTCCAATGCTGCAATACAACCCGTGTGTGTGTGTGTGTGTGTGTGTGTGTGTGTGCGTGCGTGCGTGCGCGTGTGTGTGTGTGTGTGCAGCCCAGCCCTAGTCTGGATCCCTGTAGACAACTGCTAACAATTAGACCAATTAGTGGCTCAGCGTCCACAGCCCAGCACCGCCCGCTTGTTTATAATGTCATCCAACGTCCAAACAGTCGAAACCTTGAGAGAAACAATATACAGTGGGGAGAACAAGTATTTGATACACTGCCGATTTTGCAGGTTTTCCTACTTACAAAGCATGTAGAGATCTGTAATTTTTATCATAGGTACACTTCAACTGTGAGAGACGGAATCTAAAACAAACATCCAGAACATCACATTGTCTGATTTTTAAGTAATTATTTTGCATTTTATTGCATGACATAGTATTTGATCACCTACCAACCAGTAAGAATTCCGGCTCTCACAGACCTGTTAGTTTTTCTTTAAGAAGCCCCCTGTTCTCCACTCATTACCTGTATTAACTGCACCTGTTTGAACTATTTACCTGTATAAAAAACACCTGTCCACACACTCAATCAAACAGACTCCAACCTCTCCACAATGGCCAAGACCAGAGAGCTGTGTAAGGACATCAGGGATAAAATTGTAGACCTGCACAAGGCCGGGATGGGCTACAGGACAATAGTCAAGCAGCTTGGTGAGAAGGCAACAACTGTTGGCACAATTATTAGAAAATGGAAGAAGTTCAAGATGACGGTCAATCACCCTCGGTCTGGGGCTCCATGCAAGATCTCACCTCGTGGGGCATCAATGATCATGAGGAGAACTACACGCAGAACCTGGTGAATGACCTGAAGAGAGCTGGGACCACAGTCTCAAAGAAAACCATTAGTAACACACCATGCCGTCATGGATTAAAATCCTGCAGCGCACGCAAGGTCCCCCTGCTCAAGCCAGCGCATGTCAAGGCCCGTCTGAAGTTTGCCAATGACAATCTGGATGATCCAGAGGAGGAATGGGAGAAGGTCATGTGGTCTGATGAGACAAAAATAGAGCTTATTGGTCTAAACTCCATTCACCATGTTTGGTGGAAGAAGAAGGATGAGTACAACCCCAAGGACACCATCCCAACCCTGACGCATGGAGGTGGAAACATCATTCTTTGGGGATGCTTTTCTGCAAAGGGGACAGGACGACTGCACCATATTGAGGGGGGTGGATGGGGCCATGTATCGCAAGATTTTGGCCAACAACCTGCTTCCCTCAGTAAGAACATTGAAGATGGGTCGTGGCTGGGTCTTCCAGCATGACAACGACCCGAAACACACAGCCAGGGAAACTAAGGAGTGGCTCCGTAAGAAGCATCTCAAGGTCCTGGAGTGGCCTAGCCAGTCTCCAGACCTGAACCTAATAGAAAATCTTTGGAGGGAGCTAAAAGTCCGTATTGCCCAGCGACAGCCATGAAACCTGACGGATCTGGAGAAGGTCTGAATGGAGGAGTGGGCCAAAATCCCTGCTGCAGTGTGTGCAAACCTGGTGAAGAAATACAGGAAACGTATGATCTCTGTAATTGCAAACAAAGTTCTCTGTACCAAATATTAAGTTCTGCTTTTCTGATGTATCAAATACTTATGTCATGCAATAAAATGCAAATTAATTACTTAAAAATCATACGTGATTTTCTGGATTTTGGATTTAGATTCTGTCTCTCACAGTTGAAGTGTACCTATGATAAAATTACAGACCTCAACATGTTTTGTAAGTAGGAAAACCTGCAAAATCAGCAGTGTATGAATTTTTTTTTAACCTTTATTTAACCAGGCAAGTCAGTTAAGAACAAATTCATATTTTCAATGACAGTCTAGGAACAGTGGGTTAACTGCCTGTTCAGGGGCAGAACAACAGATTTGTACCTTGTCAGCTCAGGGGTTTGAACTTGCAACCTTCCAGTTACTAGTCCAGCGCTCTAACTACTAGTCTACCCTGACACCCCAAATACTTGTTCTCCCCACTGTACATCTGCTAGATGAAACTCAAACTGCCCAGGCCTGGCCCAAACTATTAAAGTAGGATTTTCTTGGTTGGTATAGACATGAAACTGACACAGGAGAGGAGAGAGACATGAAACTGACACAGGAGAGGAGAGCAGAGAGACATGAAACTGACACAGGAGAGCAGAGAGACATGAAACTGACGCAGGAGAGGAGAGCAGAGAAACATGAAACTGACACAGGAGAGGAGAGCAGAGAGACATGAAACTGACACAGGAGAGGAGAGCAGAGAGACATGAAACTGACACAGGAGAGGAGAGCAGAGAGACATGAAACTGACACAGGAGAGGAGAGCAGAGAGACATGAAACTGACGCAGGAGAGGAGAGCAGAGAGACATGAAACTGACGCAGGAGAGGAGAGCAGAGAAACATGAAACTGACACAGGAGAGGAGAGCAGAGATACATGAAACTGACACAGGAGAGGAGAGCAGAGATACATGAAACTGACACAGGAGAGGAGAGCAGAGAGACATGAAACTGACACAGGAGAGGAGAGCAGAGAGACATGAAACTGACACAGAGAGAGGAGAGAGACATGAAACTGACACAGGAGAGGAGAGCAGAGAGACATGAAACTGACACAGGAGAGCAGAGAGACATGAAACTGACACAGGAGAGGAGAGAGACATGAAACTGACACAGGAGAGGAGAGAGACATGAAACTGACACAGAAGAGGAGAGAGACATGAAACTGACAGAAGAGGAGAGAGACATGAAACTGACAGAAGAAGAGAGAGACATGAAACTGACACAGAAGAAGAGAGAGACATGAAACTGACACAGAAGAGGAGAGAGACATAAAACTGACAGAAGAGGAGAGAGACATGAAACTGACACAGGAGAGGAGAGCAGAGAGACATGAAACTGACACAGGAGAGGAGAGAGACATGAAACTGACAGAAGAAGAGAGAGACATGAAACTGACACAGAAGAAGAGAGAGACATGAAACTGACACAGAAGAGGAGAGAGACATGAAACTGACAGAAGAGGAGAGAGACATGAAACTGACACAGAAGAAGAGAGAGACATGAAACTGACAGAAGAGGAGAGAGACATGAAACTGACAGAAGAGGAGAGAGATTAAATTGACAGAAGGGGAGAGAGATTAAATTGACAGAAGAGGAGAGAGATTAAATTGACAGAAGAGCAGAGAGATTAAACTGACAGAAGAGGAGAGAGAGATTAAACTGACACAGAAGAGGAGAGCAGAGAGATTAAACTGACACAGAAGAGGAGAGATATTAAACTGACAGAAGAGGAGAGAGAGATTAAACTGACACAGAAGAGGAGAGCAGAGACATGAAACTGACAGAAGAGGAGAGAGATTAAACTGACAGAAGAGGAGAGAAAGATTAAATTCACACAGAAGAGGAGAGCAGAGACATGAAATTGACAGAAGAGGAGAGAGATTAAAAGAGAGTGCAGAATGCTTTGATATTCTTTCTTTTTTGGGACAAATTGCATTCAGTCCATTTCCTGGTATCCCCCTCCACGCCTTCTGCCCATCTGTGTGTGTGTGAGCATAATCTCTCTCTATCTCTCCTCTGTACCCTGAGAATGTCCAGCCGTGGGTTATTGCTGCGATGTGAATTCATTATAAACACTCTCTCTCTACTAAATAGATGGCACTGTTTATTTAAATGTGTCCCTCCCCATGTCCATGTCTATGAGGTCAGCACTATGCTTTTCTGATTCCGGGACATAAAATATACATTGTGTGAAAAACTTGATTGTTCTGTGTTGAGTTGAAGGATAGACAGATGGACAGACAGACAGAGACAGACAGACAGACAGACCTTGGTCTGTATGCGTCTGGAAGTCTGTATATTGATGGGACTCAGTACAGTATCTGTCAACTAATCTCATCTAACTGGGACAGGGGGGGTGGGATTATGTGTGCCATATTTATTTACCTAGCCTAATAATCTCATCTAACTGGGACTGGGGGATGGGATTATGTGTGCCATATTTATTTACCTAGCCTAATAATCTCATCTAACTGGGACTGGGGGATGGGATTATGTGTGCCATATTTATTTACCTAGCCTAGTAATCTCATCTAACTGGGACTGGGAGGGGGGGGGGGGGGATGGGATTATGTGTGTCATATTTATTTACCTAGCCTAATAATCTCATCTAACTGGGACAGGGGGGTGGGATTATGTGTGTCATATTTATTTACCTAGCCTAATAATCTCATCTAACTGGGACAGGGGGGTGGGATTATGTGTGTCATATTTATTTACCTAGCCTAATAATATCATCTAACTGGGACAGGGGGATGGGATTATGTGTGCCATATTTATTTACCTAGCCTAATAATATCATCTAACTGGGATAGGGGGATGGGATTATGTGTGCCATATTTATTTACCTAGCCTAATAATCTCATCTAACTGGGACGGGGGGATGGGATTATGTGTGCCATATTTATTTACCTAGCCTAATTATATCATCTAACTGGGACTAGGGGGGTGGGAGTATGTGTGCCATATTTATTTACCTAGCCTAATAATATCATCTAACTGGGACTGGGGGGTGGGTAGTATGTGTGCCATATTTATTTACCTAGCCTAATAATATCATCTAACTGGGACTGGGGGGGGGGTGGGAGTATGTGTGCCATATTTATTTACCTAGCCTAATAATATCATCTAACTGGGACTGGGGGATGGGATTATGTGTGCCATATTTATTTACCTAGCCTAATTATATCATCTAACTGGGACTGGGGGGGGGGAGTATGTGTGCCATATTTATTTACCTAGCCTAATAATATCATCTAACTGGGACTGGGGGGGGTGGGAGTATGTGTGCCATATTTATTTACCTAGCCTAATAATATCATCTAACTGGGATAGGGGGATGGGATTATGTGTGCCATATTTATTTACCTAGCCTAATAATCTCATCTAACTGGGACTGGGGATGGGATTATGTGTGCCATATTTATTTACCTAGCCTAATAATATCATTTAACTGGGATAGGGGGATGGGAGTATGTGTGCCATATTTATTTACCTAGCCTAATAATATCATTTAACTGGGATAGGGGGGGGGAAGTATGTGTGCCATATTTATTTACCTAGTCTAATAATATCATCTAACTGGGATAGGGGGGATGGGATTATGTGTGCCATGGGACTGGGGGATGGGATTTTACCTAGCCTAATAATCTCATCTAACTGGGACTGGGGGATGGGATTATGTGGCCATATTTATTTACCTAGCCTAATAATATCATCTAACTGGGACTGGGGGATGGGATTATGTGTGCCATATTTATTTACCTAGCCTAATAATATCATCTAACTGGGACTGGGGGATGGGATTATGTGTGCCATATTTATTTATTAATAATCTCCTACTGGGACCTATTTATTTACCTAATAATCTCATCTAACTGGGACTGGGAGGGGGATGGGATTATGTGTGTCATATTTATTTACCTAGCCTAATAATCTCATCTAACTGGGACAGGGGGATGGGATTATGTGTGTCATATTTATTTACCTAGCCTAATAATATCATCTAACTGGGACTGGGGGATGGGATTATGTGTGCCATATTTATTTACCTAGCCTAATAATATCATCTAACTGGGATAGGGGGATGGGATTATGTGTGCCATATTTATTTACCTAGCCTAATAATCTCATCTAACTGGGACGGGGGGGATGGGATTATGTGTGCCATATTTATTTACCTAGCCTATTTATATCATCTAACTGGGACTGGGGGTGGGAGTATGTGTGCCATATTTATTTACCTAGCCTAATAATATCATCTAACTGGGACTGGGGGGGGAGTATGTGTGCCATATTTATTTACCTAGCCTAATAATATCATCTAACTGGGACTGGGGGGGGTGGGAGTATGTGTGCCATATTTATTTACCTAGCCTAATAATATCATCTAACTGGGACAGGGGGATGGGATTATGTGCCATATTTATTTACCTAGCCTAATAATATCATCTAACTGGGACTGGGGGATGGGATTATGTGTGCCATATTTATTTACCTAGCCTAATAATCTCATCTAACTGGGACGGGGGGATGGGATTATGTGTGCCATATTTATTTACCTAGCCTAATAATCTCATCTAACTGGGACGGGGGGATGGGATTATGTGTGCCATATTTATTTACCTAGCCTAATAATCTCATCTAACTGGGACGGGGGATGGGATTATGTGTGCCATATTTATTTACCTAGCCTAATAATCTCATCTAACTGGGACTAGGGGGGTGGGATTATGTGTGCCATATTTATTTACCTAGCCTAATTATATCATCTAACTGGGACTGGGGGGGATGGGAGTATGTGTGCCATATTTATTTACCTAGCCTAATAATATCATCTAACTGGGACTGGGATAGGGGGGGGATGGGATTATGTGTGCCATATTTATTTACCTAGCCTAATAATCTCATTTAACTGGGACTGGGGGATGGGATTATGTGTGCCATATTTATTTACCTAGCCTAATAATATCATTTAACTGGGATAGGGGGGGGATGGGAGTATGTGTGCCATATTTATTTACCTAGCCTAATAATATCATTTAACTGGGATAGGGGGGGGATGGGAGTATGTGTGCCATATTTATTTACCTAGTCTAATAATATCATCTAACTGGGATAGGGGGGATGGGATTATGTGTGCCATATTTATTTACCTAGCCTAATAATCTCATCTAACTGGGACTGGGGGATGGGATTATGTGTGCCATATTTATTTACCTAGCCTAATAATCTCATTTAACTGGGACTGGGGGATGGGATTATGTGTGCCATATTTATTTACCTAGCCTAATAATCTCATTTAACTGGGACTGGGGGATGGGATTATGTGTGCCATATTTATTTACCTAGCCTAATAATCTCATCTAACTGGGATAGGGGGGGGGGGTAGGATTATGTGTGCCATATTTATTTACCAAGCCTAATAATCTCATCTAACTGGGACTGGGGGATGGGATTATGTGTGTCATATTTATTTACCTAGCCTAATAATATCATCTAACTGGGACTGGGATGGGATTATGTGGGGATGGGATTAACTGTGACTGGGGGATGGGATTATGTGTGCCATATTTATTTACCTAGCCTAATAATCTCATCTAACTGGGACTGGGGGATGGGATTATGTGTGCCATATTTATTTACCTAGCCTAATAATATCATTTAACTGGGATAGGGGGACTGGGAGGTACCATATTTATTTACCTAGCCTAATAATATCATTTAACTGGGATAGGGGGGGATGGGAGTATGTGTGCCATATTTATTTACCAAGCCTAATAATATCATCTAACTGGGACTGGGGGATGGGATTATGTGTGCCATATTTATTTACCTAGCCTAATTATCATTTAACTATGTGTGCCATATTTATTTAAGCCTAATATCATCTAACTGGGATAGGGGGATGGGATTATGTGTGTCATATTTATTTACCTAGCCTAATAATCTCATCTAACTGGGACTGGGGGATGGGATTATGTGTGCCATATTTATTTACCTAGCCTAATAATATCATTTAACTGGGACTGGGGGATGGGATTATGTGTGCCATATTTATTTACCTAGCCTAATATCATCTAACTGGGACTGGTGGATGGGATTATGTGTGTCATATTTATTTACCTAGCCTAATAATATCATCTAACTGGGACTGGTGGATGGGATTATGTGTGCCATATTTATTTACCTAGCCTAATAATATCATCTAACTGGGACTGGTGGATGGGATTATGTGTGTCATATTTATTTACCTAGCCTAATAATATCATCTAACTGGGACTGGTGGATGGGATTATGTGTGTCATATTTATTTACCTAGCCTAATAATATCATCTAACTGGGACTGGTGGATGGGATTATTATTTACCTAGCCTAATAATATTTATTGGGGGATGGGATTAGCTAGCCTAATAATATCATTTAATGGGAAATCTAATAATATCATTTAACTGGGACTGGGGGATGGGATTATGTGTGCCATATTTATTTACCTAGCCTAATAATATCATCTAACTGGGAATGGGGGATGGGATTATGTGTCATATTTATTTACCTAGCCTAATAATCTCATCTAACTGGGACGGGGGGATGGGAGTATGTGTGCCATATTTATTTACCTAGCCTAATAATATCATCTAACTGGGATGGGGGGGGGATGGGATTATGTGTGCCATATTTATTTACCTAGCCTAATAATATCATTTAACTGGGATGGGGGGGGGATGGGATTATGTGTGCCATATTTATTTACCTAGCCTAATAATATCATTTAACTGGGATAGGGGGGGGATGGGATTATGTGTGCCATATTTATTTACCTAGCCTAATAATATCATCTAACTGGGACTGGGGGATGGGATTATGTGTGCCATATTTATTTACCTAGCCTAATAATCTCATCTAACTGGGACTGGGGGATGGGATTATGTGTGCCATATTTATTTACCTAGCCTAATAATCTCATCTAACTGGGACTGGGGGATGGGATTATGTGGCCATATTTATTTACCTAGCCTAATAATCTCATCTAACTGGGACTGGGGGATGGGATTATGTGTGCCATATTTATTTACCTAGCCTAATAATATCATCTAACTGGGATGGGGGATGGGATTATGTGTATGTGTGCCATATTTATTTACCTAGCCTAATAATCTCATCTAACTGGGACTGGGGGATGGGATTATGTGCCATATTTATTTACCTAGCCTAATAATATCATATGGGATTATGTGTGCCATATTTATTTACCAAGCCTAATAATATCATTTAACCTAGCCATATTTATTTACCTAGCCTAAATATCATCTAACTGGGATAGGGGGGATGGGATTATGTGTGTCATATTTATTTACCTAGCCTAATAATCTCATCTAACTGGGACTGGGGGATGGGATTATGTGTGCCATATTTATTTACCTAGCCTAATAATCTCATCTAACTGGGATAGGGGGATGGGATTATGTGTGCCATATTTATTTACCTAGCCTAATAATCTCATCTAACTGGGACTGGGGGATGGGATTATGTGTGTCATATTTATTTACCTAGCCTAATAATATCATCTAACTGGGACTGGGGGATGGGATTATGTGTGCCATATTTATTTACCTAGCCTAATAATCTCATCTAACTGGGACTGGGGGATGGGATTATGTGTGCCATATTTATTTACCTAGCCTAATAATCTCATCTAACTGGGACTGGGGGATGGGATTATGTGTGCCATATTTATTTACCTAGCCTAATAATATCATTTAACTGGGATAGGGGGGATGGGATTATGTGTGCCATATTTATTTACCTAGCCTAATAATATCATTTAACTGGGATAGGGGGATGGGAGTATGTGTGCCATATTTATTTACCAAGCCTAATAATATCATCTAACTGGGACTGGGGGGGGATGTGTGGGATTATGTGTGCCATATTTATTTACCTAGCCTAATAATATCATCTAACTGGGATAGGGGGGGGGGTGGGATTATGTGTGCCATATTTATTTACCTAGCCTAATAATATCATCTAACTGGGACTGGGGGATGGGATTATGTGTGCCATATTTATTTACCTAGCCTAATAATATCATCTAACTGGGACTGGGGGATGGGATTATGTGTGCCATATTTATTTACCTAGCCTAATAATATCATCTAACTGGGACTGGATGGGATTAATATTTATTTACCTAGCCTAATAATATCATCTAACTGGGACTGGTGGATGGGATTATGTGTGCCATATTTATTTACCTAGCCTAATAATATCATCTAACTGGGACTGGTGGATGGGATTATGTGTGTCATATTTATTTACCTAGCCTAATAATATCATCTAACTGGGACTGGTGGATGGGATTATGTGTGCCATATTTATTTACCTAGCCTAATAATATCATCTAACTGGGACTGGTGGATGGGATTATGTGTGTCATATTTATTTACCTAGCCTAATAATATCATCTAACTGGGACTGGGGGATGGGATTATGTGTGCCATATTTATTTACCTAGCCTAATAATATCATTTAACTGGGACTGGGGGATGGGATTATGTGTGCCATATTTATTTACCTGGCCTAATAATATCATTTAACTGGGACTGGGGGATGGGATTATGTGTGCCATATTTATTTACCTAGCCTAATAATATCATCTAACTGGGAATGGGGGATGGGATTATGTGTGTCATATTTATTTACCTAGCCTAATAATCTCATCTAACTGGGACGGGGGGTGGGAGTATGTGTGCCATATTTATTTACCTAGCCTAATAATATCATCTAACTGGGATGGGGGGATGGGATTATGTGTGCCATATTTATTTACCTAGCCTAATAATATCATTTAACTGGGATGGGGGGATGGGAGTATGTGTGCCATATTTATTTACCTAGCCTAATAATATCATTTAACTGGGATAGGGGGGGATGGGAGTATGTGTGCCATATTTATTTACCTAGTCTAATAATATCATCTAACTGGGATAGGGGGGATGGGATTATGTGTGCCATATTTATTTACCTAGCCTAATAATCTCATCTAACTGGGACTGGGGGATGGGATTATGTGTGCCATATTTATTTACCTAGCCTAATAATCTCATCTAACTGGGACTGGGGGATGGGATTATGTGTGCCATATTTATTTACCTAGCCTAATAATCTCATCTAACTGGGACTGGGGGATGGGATTATGTGTGCCATATTTATTTACCTAGCCTAATAATCTCATCTAACTGGGACTGGGGGATGGGATTATGTGTGCCATATTTATTTACCTAGCCTAATAATATCATTTAACTGGGATAGGGGGATGGGAGTATGTGTGCCATATTTATTTACCTAGCCTAATAATATCATTTAACTGGGATAGGGGGGATGGGAGTATGTGTGCCATATTTATTTACCAAGCCTAATAATATCATCTAACTGGGACTGGGGATGGGATTATGTGTGCCATATTTATTTACCTAGCCTAATAATATCATTTAACTGGGATAGGGGGGGATGGGAGTATGTGTGCCATATTTATTTACCAAGCCTAATAATATCATTTAACTGGGATGGGGGGGAGTATGTGTGCCATATTTATTTACCTAGCCTAATTATATCATCTAACTGGGATAGGGGGTGGGATTATGTGTGTCATATTTATTTACCTAGCCTAATAATCTCATCTAACTGGGACTGGGGGATGGGATTATGTGTGCCATATTTATTTACCTAGCCTAATAATATCATTTAACTGGGACTGGGGGATGGGATTATGTGTGCCATATTTATTTACCTAGCCTAATAATATCATCTAACTGGGACTGGTGGATGGGATTATGTGTGTCATATTTATTTACCTAGCCTAATAATATCATCTAACTGGGACTGGGGGATGGGATTATGTGTGCCATATTTATTTACCTAGCCTAATAATATCATCTAACTGGGACTGGGGGATGGGATTATGTGTGCCATATTTATTTACCTAGCCTAATAATATCATCTAACTGGGACTGGGGGATGGGATTATGTGTGCCATATTTATTTACCTAGCCTAATAATATCATCTAACTGGGACTGGGGGATGGGATTATGTGTGCCATATTTATTTACCTAGCCTAATAATATCATCTAACTGGGACTGGGGGATGGGATTATGTGTGCCATATTTATTTACCTAGCCTAATAATATCATTTAACTGGGACTGGGGGATGGGATTATGTGTGCCATATTTATTTACCTAGCCTAATAATATCATTTAACTGGGACTGGGGGATGGGATTATGTGTGCCATATTTATTTACCTAGCCTAATAATATCATTTAACTGGGACTGGGGGATGGGATTATGTGTGCCATATTTATTTACCTAGCCTAATAATATCATTTAACTGGGACTGGGGATGGGATTATGTGTGCCATATTTATTTACCTAGCCTAATAATATCATCTAACTGGGACTGGGGATGGGATTATGTGTGTCATATTTATTTACCTAGCCTAATAATCTCATCTAACTGGGACTGGGGGATGGGATTATGTGTGTCATATTTATTTACCTAGCCTAATAATATCATCTAACTGGGACTGGGGGGATGGGATTATGTGTCATATTTATTTACCTAGCCTAATAATATCATCTGGGACTGGGGGATGGGATTATGTGTGTCATATTTACCCTAGCCTAATAATCTCATCTAACTGGGACTGGGGATGGGATTAGATTTACCTAGCCTAATAATCTCATCTAACTGGGACTGGGGGATGGGATTATGTGTGTCATATTTATTTAAGCTAATAATCTCATCTAACTGGGACTGGGGGATGGGATTATGTGTGTCATATTTATTTACCTAGCCTAATAATCTCATCTAACTGGGACGGGGTTGGGGTTGGGATTATGTGTGCCATATTTATTTACCTAGCCTAATAATCTCATCTAACTGGGATAAGAGTGGGATTATGTGTGCCATATTTATTTACCTAGCCTAATAATCTCATCTAACTGGGATAGGGGGGGGTGGGATTATGTGTGTCATATTTATTTACCTAGCCTAATAATATCATCTAACTGGGATAGGGGGATGGGATTATGTGTGTCATATTTATTTACCTTAATAATCTCATCTAACTGGGACTGGGGGCCTAATTTAATATCATTTAACTGGGACTGGGGGATGGGATTATGTGTGCCATATTTATTTACCTAGCCTAATAATATCATCTAACTGGGACTGGTGGATGGGATTATGTGTGTCATATAATTATCTTACCTAGCCTAATAATATCATCTAACTGGGACTGGTGGATGGGATTATGTGTGCCATATTTATTTACCTAGCCTAATAATATCATCTAACTGGGACTGGGGGATGGGATTATGTGTGTCATATTTATTTACCTAGCCTAATAATATCATCTAACTGGGACTGGGGGATGGGATTATGTGTGCCATATTTATTTACCTAGCCTAATAATATCATCTAACTGGGACTGGGGGATGGGATTATGTGTGCCATATTTATTTACCTAGCCTAATAATATCATCTAACTGGGACTGGGGGATGGGATTATGTGTGCCATATTTATTTACCTAGCCTAATAATCATCTAACTGGGACTGGGGATAACTGGGCCTAATAATATCATCTAACTGGGGGATGGGATTATGTGTGCCATATTTATTTACCTAGCCTAATAATATCATTTAACTGGGACGGGGGGATGGGATTATGTGTGCCATATTTATTTACCTAGCCTAATAATATCATTTAACTGGGACTGGGGGATGGGATTATGTGTGCCATTTATTTACCTGGCCTAATAATCTCATCTAACTGGGACTGGGGGATGGGATTATGTGTGCCATATTTATTTACCTAGCCTAATAATATCATTTAACTGGGACTGGGGGATGGGATTATGTGTGCCATATTTATTTACCTAGCCTAATAATATCATCTAACTGGGACTGGGGGATGGGATTATGTGTGTCATATTTATTTACCTAGCCTAATAATCTCATCTAACTGGGACTGGGGGATGGGATTATGTGTGCCATATTTATTTACCTAGCCTAATAATCTCATCTAACTGGGACTGGGGGATGGGATTATGTGTGTCATATTTATTTACCTAGCCTAATAATCTCATCTAACTGGGACTGGGGGATGGGATTATGTGTGTCATATTTATTTACCTAGCCTAATAATCTCATCTAACTGGGACGGGGGATGGGATTATGTGTGCCATATTTATTTACCTAGCCTAATAATCTCATCTAGCTGGGACTGGGGGGGGATTATGTGTGCCATATTTATTTACCTAGCCTAATAATCTCATCTAACTGGGATAGGGGGGTGGGATTATGTGTGTCATATTTATTTACCTAGCCTAATAATATCATCTAACTGGGATGGGGGATGGGATTATGTGTGCCATATTTATTTACCTAGCCTAATAATATCTTCTAACTGGGACTGGGGATGGGATTATGTGCGCCATATTTATTTACCTAGCCTAATAATTCCAGCAGCTGAGCAACTAACTGGAGAGACAGGATGAGGAGAGAGTAGCCTGCACCTAGCTGACATGCACATTACAATCCTTTATTTGGGGTATAGAGAGGGAGGGGTAGAGCGGGAGGGTAAGGAGAGACAGGATGAGGAGAGAGTAGCCTGCACCTAGCTGACATGCACATTACAATCCTTTATTTGGGGTATAGAGAGGGAGGGGTAGAGCGAGAGGGTAAGGAGAGACAGGATGAGGAGAGAGTAGCCTGCAGCTAACTGACATGCACATTACAATCCTTTATTTGGGGTATAGAGAGGGAGGGTAGAGCGGGAGGGTAAGGAGAGACAGGATGAGGAGAGAGTAGCATGCACCTAGCTGACATGCACATTACAATCCTTTATTTGGAACCAGATCATTTGTCACAGATGCAGAGTGCAGAGATCCTGAGTTAATTGATTCTCTCACACACACAAGCACACGCACACACACTCCCCTGCACACGCCCATGAAAACACTCTCATAACGGGGCTTATCGAATAGAACAGATTTGCTGTTGAGGGAGGAGGGAGGTAAGATGCCAGGCTGAGGTCTAACTGGATTAGTAAGAGGGATAGGTAGATAGAGGTCTAACTGGATTAGTAAGAGGGATAGGTAGATAGAGGTCTAACTGGATTAGTTAGAGGGATAGGAGGATAGAGGTCTAACTGGATTAGTTAGGGGGATAGGTAGATAGAGGTCTAACTGGATTAGTTAGGGAGGGATAGGTAGATAGAGGTCTAACTGGATTAGTTAGGGAGGGATAGGTAGATAGAGGTATAACTTGATTAGTTAGGGGGATAGGTAGATAGAGGTCTAACTGGATTAGTTAGGGGGATAGGTAGAAGAGGTCTAACTGGATTAGTTAGAGGGATAGGTAGATAGAGGTCTAACTGGATTAGTTAGGGTGGGATAGGTAGATAGAGGTCTAACTGGATTAGTTAGGGGGATAGGTAGATAGAGGTCTAACTGGATTAGTTAGGGTGGGATAGGTAGATAGAGGTCTAACTGGATTAGTTAGGGGGATAGGTAGATAGAGGTCTAACTGGATTAGTTAGGGTGGGATAGGTAGATAGAGGTCTAACTGGATTAGTTAGGGTGGGATAGGTAGATAGAGGTCTAACTGGATTAGTTAGGGGGATAGGTAGATAGAGGTCTAACTGGATTAGTTAGGGGGATAGGTAGATAGAGGTCCACTCATTAGTTAGGGGGATAGGTAGACAGAGGTCTAACTGGATTAGTTAGGGGGATAGGTAGATAGAGGTCTAACTGGATTAGTTCGGGGGATAGGTAGATAGAGGTCCACTCATTAGTTAGGGGGATAGGTAGACAGAGGTCGAACTGGATTAGTTAGGGGGATAGGTAGATAGAGGTCCACTCATTAGTTAGGGGGATAGGTAGACAGAGGTCTAACTGGATTAGTTAGGGGGATAGGTAGATAGAGGTCTAACTGGATTAGTTAGGGGGATAGTTAGATAGAGGTCTAACTGGATTAGTTAGGGGGGATAGGTAGATAGAGGTCTAACTGGATTAGTTAGGGGGATAGGTAGATAGAGGTCTAACTGGATTAGTTAGGGGGATAGGTAGATAGAGGTCTAACTGGATTAGTTAGGGGGATAGGTAGATAGAGGTCGAACTGGATTAGTTAGAGGGATAGGTAGATAGAGGTCCACTCATTAGTTAGGGGGATAGGTAGACAGAAGTCTAACTGGAGTAGTTAGGGGGATAGGTAGATAGAGGACCACTCATTAGTTAGGGAGATAGGTAGATAGAGGTCTAACTGGATTAGTTAGGGGGATAGGTAGATAGAGGTCTAACTGGATTAGTTAGGGGGGATAGGTCGATAGAGGACCACTCATTAGTTAGGGGGATAGGTCGATAGATGACCACTCATTAGTTAGGGGGATAGGTAGATAGAGGACCACTCATTAGTTGGATAGGTAGATAGAGGACCACTCATTAGTTGGATAGGTAGATAGAGGACCACTCATTAGTTAGGGGGATAGGTAGATAGAGGACCACTCATTAGTTGGATAGGTAGATAGAGGACCACTCATTAGTTGGATAGGTAGATAGAGGACCACTCATTAGTTAGGGGGATAGGTAGATAGAGGACCACTCATTAGTTGGATAGGTAGATAGAGGACCACTCATTAGTTAGGGGGATAAAGGTAGATAGAGGACCACTCATTAGTTAGGGGGATAGGTAGATAGAGGACCACTCATTAGTTAGGGGGATAGGTAGATAGAGGACCACTCATTAGTTGGATAGGTAGATAGATGACCACTCATTAGTTAGGGGGATAGGTAGATAGAGGACCACTCATTAGTTGGATAGGTAGATAGAGGACCACTCATTAGTTAGGGGGATAGGTAGATAAAGGACCACTCATTAGTTGGATAGGTAGATAGATGACCACTCATTAGTTAGGGGGAAAAGGTAGATAGAGGACCACTCATTAGTTAGGGGGATATAGGTAGATAGAGGACCACTCATTAGTTAGGGGGATAGGTAGATAGAGGACCACTCATTAGTTAGGGGGATAGGTAGATAGAGGACCACTCATTAGTTAGGGGGGAGGTAGATAGGTAGATAGAGGACCACTCATTAGTTAGGGGGAGAGGTAGATAGGTAGATAGAGGACCACTCATTAGTTAGGGGGATAGGTAGATAGAGGACCACTCATTAGTTAGGGGGATAGGTAGATAGAGGACCACTCATTAGTTAGGGGGGATAGATAGGTAGATAGAGGACCACTCATTAGTTAGGGGGATAGGTAGATAGAGGACCACTCATTAGTTAGGGGGAGAGGTAGATAGGTAGATAGAGGACCACTCATTAGTTAGGGGGATAAAGGTAGATAGAGGACCACTCATTAGTTAGGGGGATAGGTAGATAGAGGACCACTCATTAGTTAGGGGGAGAGGTAGATAGAGGACCACTCATTAGTTAGGGGGATAGGTAGATAGAGGACCACTCATTAGTTAGGGGGATAGGTAGATAGAGGACCACTCATTAGTTAGGGGGATAGGTAGATAGAGGACCACTCATTAGTTGGATAGGTAGATAGAGGACCACTCATTAGTTAGGGGGATATAGGTAAATAGAGGACCACTCATTAGTTAGGGGGATAAAGGTAGATAGAGGACCACTCATTAGTTAGGGGGAGAGGTAGATAGAGGACCACTCATTAGTTAGGGGGATAGGTAGATAGAGGACCACTCATTAGTTAGGGGGATAGGTAGATAGAGGACCACTCATAGTGTAGATAGGTAGATAGAGGACCACTCATTAGTTAGGGGGATAGGTAGATAGAGGACCACTCATTAGTTAGGGGGATATAGGTAGATAGAGGACCACTCATAGTGTAGATAGGTAGATAGAGGACCACTCATAGTGTAGATAGGTAGATAGAGGACCACTCATAGTGTAGATAGGTAGATAGAGGACCACTCATTCGAAGTTCAAGCGGAAATTCTTCTTCCTCGACCTGGATCCTTTGTTTGAACTTCCTGAGTCACAGCTCTGTCCATCCCAGAGGCTGCAACCAAAACGCAGAGAGAAGTGGGGCCCGAGTCAGACTCAGGCGGAGTGCATACCATCTATCGCTTCCGAGTATGTTGCTCGATAAAGTTCAGTCCCTGGGCAATAAAGTAGAGGAACTCCAGAGAGCAGTATCACCGCTTGGTACGGCAATGGCACAGTCCGCAATCGCAGGGCTCTCCAGAGGTGCAGTCGGCACAACGCCTCACCAGGGCCACTCTGCCTGCCCTCCAGGACATCTACAGCACCGCAGGGCTCTCCAGAGGGTGGTGCAGTCGGCACAACGCTTCACCAGGGCCACCCTGCCTGCCCTCCAGGACATCTACAGCACCGCAGGGCTCTCCAGAGGGTGGTGCAGTCGGCACAACGCTTCACCAGGGCCACCCTGCCTGCCCTCCAGGACATCTACAGCACCGCAGGGCTCTCCAGAGGGTGGTGCAGTCGGCACAACGCTTCACCAGGGCCACCCTGCCTGCCCTCCAGGACATCTACAGCACCGCAGGGCTCTCCAGAGGGTGGTGCAGTCGGCACAACGCTTCACCAGGGCCACCCTGCCTGCCCTCCAGGACATCTACAGCACCGCAGGGCTCTGGTCACTTTAATAATGTTTACATACTGTTTTATCCACTTTATGTGTGTATACTGTATTTTAGTACAGGCTCGTCCTACAGTATATACAGTTGAAGTCTGAAGTTTACATACACCTTAGCTAAAAAAAATGTAACTCAGATTTCACAATTCCTGACATTTCATCCTGGTAAAAATTCCCTGTTTTAGGTCAGTTAGGATTACCACTTTATTTTAAGAATGTGCAATGTCAGAATAATAGTAGAGATAATGATTTATTTCAGCTTTTATTTTTTTCATCGCATTCCCAGTGGGTCAGAAGTTTACATACACTCAATTCGTATTTGGTAGCATTGCCTTTAAATTGTTTAACTTGGGTCAAACGTTTCGGGTAGCCTTCCACAAGTGTAACTGAGTCAGGTTTGTAGCCCTCATTCCTCCTGACAGAGCTGGTGTAACGGAGTCAGGTTTGTAGACCTCATTCCTCCTGACAGAGCTGGTGAAACTGAGTCAGGTTTGTAGACCTCATTCCTCCTGACAGAGCTGGTGAAACTGAGTCAGGTTTGTAGGCCTCCTTGCTCGCATACGTTTTTTCCGCTCTGCCTACAAATTTCGTATAGGATTGAGGTCAGGGCTTTGTGGCCACTCCAATACCTTGACTTTGTTGTCCTTAAGCCATTTGCCACAACTTTAGAACTATGCTTGGGGTCATTGTTCATTTGGAAGATTCATTTGCGACCAAGCTTTAACTTCCTGACTGATGTCTTGAGATGTTGTTTCAATATATCCACATAACTTTCCATCCTCACGATGCCATCTATTTTGTGAAGAGCACCAGTCCCTCCTGCAGCAAAGCACCCCCACAACATGATGCTGCCACCCCTGTGCTTCACGGTTGGGATGTTGTTCTTCGGCTTGCAAGACTCCTCCTTTTTTCTCCAAACATAACGATGGTCATTATGGCCAAACAGTTCTGTTTTTGTTTCATCAGACCAGAGGACATTTCTTCAAAATGTATGATATTTGACCCCATGTGCAGTTGCAAACCGTAGTCAGGCTTTTTTATGGTGGTTTTGGGGCAGTGGCATCTTCCTTGCTGAGTGGCCTCTCAGGTTATGTCGATCTAGGACTCGTTTACTGTGGATATAGATACTTTTGTACCTGTTTCCTCCAGCATCTTCACAAGGTCCTTTGCTGTTGTTCTGGGATTTGCACTTTTCGCACCAAAGTACGTTCATCTCTAGGAAACAGACAGACAGACAGACAGACAGACAGACAGACAGACAGACAGACAGACAGACAGACAGACAGACAGACAAACAGTCTGTCTGTCTGTCTGTCTGCCTGCCTGCCTGCCAGCCAGCCAGCCAGCCAGCCAGCCAGCCAGCCAGCCAGCCAGCCAGCCAGCCTACTAACTATACTGAAGGCTATTAACAGTCCAGTAAAGTTCCATTTGGACCCATACTAACTATACTGAAGGCCATTAACACTCCAGCGACCAGTTTAATTTGGACCCATACTAACTATACTGAAGGCCATTAACAGTCCAAGCTCCCAGCTCTTTTCTTATCTGCACCACTGCTCTCTTTCTGTTCAGTCTGAAGTTCAGCCTGTCTCCATTCCTCCTCTGTCTTCAACAGACAGCCTTGCACGCAGGGCTTGGATCTTCAAAACAGATAATGCCTCTAATTTCATTAATTATAAACCAATATGCTCCTGGGAGCCTCCAGAGGCAGCTTACTCAACACTGGCATCTGGTCCACACAAACACAGCGAGGGAGAGGGATCCAGGGAGTGGGGAAAGAGGAGAGAGGGATCCAGGGAGGGGGAAAGAGGAGAGAGGGATCCAGGGAGGGGGAAAGAGGAGAGAGGGATCCAGGGAGGGGGAAAGAGGAGAGAGGGATCCAGGGAGGGGGAAAAGAGGGGAGAGGGATCCAGGGAGGGGGAAAGAGGAGAGAGGGATCCAGGGAGGGGGAAAGAGGAGAGAGGGATCCAGGGAGGGGGAAAGAGGAGAGAGGGATCCAGGGAGGGGGGGAGGAGAGAGGGATCCAGGGAGGGGTGGGAGGAGAGAGGGATCCAGGGAGGGGGGAGAGGAGAGAGGGATCCAGGGAGGGGGAAAGAGGAGAGAGGGATCCAGGGAGGGGGGGGAAAGAGGAGAGAGGGATCCAGGGAGGGGGAAAGAGGAGAGAGGGATCCAGGGAGGGGGAGAGAGGGATCCAGGGAGGGGGAAAGAGGAGAGAGGGATCCAGGGAGGGGGAAAGAGGAGAGAGGGATCCAGGGAGGGGGGGAGGAGAGAGGGATCCAGGGAGGGGGAAAGAGGAGAGAGGGATCCAGGGAGGGGGAAAGAGGAGAGAGGGATCCAGGGAGGGGGGGGAGAGAGGGATCCAGGGAGGGGGGAGGAGAGAGGGATCCAGGGAGGGGGAAAGAGAGAGAGGGATCCAGGGAGGGGGAAAGAGGAGAGAGGGATCCAGGGAGGGGGGAGAGAGGGATCCAGGGAGGGGGAGAGAGGGATCCAGGGAGGGGGGGGAGAGGGATCCAGGGAGGGGGAAAGAGGAGAGAGGGATCCAGGGAGGGGGAAAGAGGAGAGAGGGATCAGGGAGGGGGAAAGAGGAGAGAGGGATCCAGGGAGGGGGGGGAGAGAGGGATCCAGGGAGGGGGAAAGAGGAGAGAGGGATCCAGGGAGGGGGGAGAGAGGGATCCAGGGGGGGGAAAGAGGAGAGAGGGATCCAGGGAGGGGGAAAGAGGAGAGAGGGATCCAGGGAGGGGGAAAGAGGAGAGAGGGATCCAGGGAGGGGGAAAGAGGAGAGAGGGATCCAGGGAGGGGGGGGAGAGGGATCCAGGGAGGGGGAAAGAGGAGAGAGGGATCCAGGGAGGGGGAAAGAGGAGAGAGGGATCCAGGGAGGGGGAAAGAGGAGAGAGGGATCCAGGGAGGGGGAAAGAGGAGAGAGGGATCCAGGGAAGGGGGGCAAAGAGGAGAGAGGGATCCAGGGAGGGGGCAAAGAGGAGAGAGGGATCCAGGGAGGGGGGGACGAGGAGATAGGGATCCAGGGAGGGGGGGGGAGAGGGATCCAGGGAGGGGGGAGAGGAGAGAGGGATCCAGGGAGGGGGGAGAGGAGAGAGGGATCCAGGGAGGGGGAAGAGGAGAGAGGGAGGACATCTAGACGACTACTCCAGCTGGTGTTTGGTGTTGATGGGGGGTGAGAGTAAAGTAGTCAGGTCTTAAAGGTCTTTCCTCATGGTGAGACGTTATACTGTAAACCTGAGATCATATACGAGCTAAAGGGAACACAGACACACGCACACACATGTGCACGGACACACACACACAAGCACACACACACGCAAGCAAACACACAGACACACGCACACACATGTGCACGGACACACACACACAAGCACACACGCAAGGACACACATGTGCACGGACACACACACACAAGCACACACGCAAGCACACACACACACGCACACACACAAGCACACACACAAGCACACACATACGCATGCACACACACACACAAACACGCCATCGCACACACACACGCACACACACACCTTGCTGAAAGAGTTGATATGGGAGTGAGTTTAGTCAGGACAGGACAAGAGGGGGGGGGTAGCAGCAAACAGAGGACAGGTGTATCTCTCCCACTACACTGATTCGCTGTAGCCCTCATGAACACAAACACACATCACATCACACACGGCTTGGTCTTTGTCACGGAAGCCTTAGCACAATTAGCTAAATAAATAAATATTTGTTTTGCAGCACATGTGTCCTCTGGATTATTAGTAATGGTGTGTAAAACTGCTCCACATCATCGCCCTCTAACACAGCTGCCCAGCGATTATCACAGTCCAGCCAACTGATGGAGAGAGCTGGTGTGTGTTTGTGTGTGTGTGTGAGAGAAATCTCTCCTCTCCATCTACAGTATGCTAATAGGATATCTCTCTGTATATATCTACAGTATGCTAATAGGATATATCTCCCTCTCTATCTACAGTAGGCTAATAGGTTATCTCTCTATATATATATCTACAGTCTGCTAATAGGATATCTCTCTAAATATATCTACAGTATGCTAATAGGATATCTCTCTATATATATCTACAGTCTGCTAATAGGATATCTCTCTAAATATATCTACAGTATGCTAATAGGATATCTCTCTATATATCTACAGTATGCTAATAGAATATATCTCTATATATAGCTACAGTATGCTAATAGGATATCTCTCTATATATCTACAGTATGCTAATAGGATATCTCTCTATATATCTACAGTATGCTAATAGAATATATCTCTCTATATATCTACAGTATGCTAATAGGATATCTCTCTATATATCTACAGTATGCTAATAGGATATCTCTCTAAATATATCTACAGTATGCTAATAGGATATCTCTCTATATATCTACAGTATGCTAATAGAATATATCTCTATATATAGCTACAGTATGCTAATAGGATATCTCTCTATATATCTACAGTATGCTAATAGGATATCTCTCTATATATCTACAGTATGCTAATAGAATATATCTCTCTATATATCTACAGTATGCTAATAGGATATCTCTCTATATATCTACAGTATGCTAATAGGATATCTCTCTAAATATATCTACAGTATGCTAATAGGATATCTCTCTATATATCTACAGTATGCTAATAGAATATATCTCTATATATAGCTACAGTATGCTAATAGGATATCTCTCTATATATCTACAGTATGCTAATAGGATATCTCTCTATATATCTACAGTATGCTAATAGAATATATCTCTCTATATATCTACAGTATGCTAATAGGATATCTCTCTATATATCTACAGTATGCTAATAGAATATATCTCTATATATAGCTACAGTATGCTAATAGGATATCTCTCTATATATCTACAGTATGCTAATAGAATATATCTCTCTATATAGCTACAGTATGCTAATAGGATATCTCTCTATATATCTACAGTATGCTAATAGGATATCTCTCTATATATCTACAGTATGCTAATAGGATATCTCTCTAAATATATCTACAGTATGCTAATAGGATATCTCTCTATATATCTACAGTATGCTAATAGAATATATCTCTATATATAGCTACAGTATGCTAATAGGATATCTCTCTATATATCTACAGTATGCTAATAGGATATCTCTCTATATATCTACAGTATGCTAATAGAATATATCTCTCTATATATCTACAGTATGCTAATAGGATATCTCTCTATATATCTACAGTATGCTAATAGAATATATCTCTATATATAGCTACAGTATGCTAATAGGATATCTCTCTATATATCTACAGTATGCTAATAGAATATATCTCTCTATATAGCTACAGTATGCTAATAGGATATCTCTCTATATATCTACAGTATGCTAATAGAATATATCTCTATATATAGCTACAGAATGCTAATAGGATATCTCTCTATATATCTACAGTATGCTAATAGAATATATCTCTATATACACTGCTCAAAAAAATCAAGGGAACACTAAAACAACACATCCTAGATCTGAATTACTCTTATTAAATAAATATTTTTTCTTTACATAGTTGAATGTGCTGACAACAAAATCACACAAAAATTATCAATGGAAATCAAATTGATCAACCCATGGAGGTCTGGATGTGGAGTCACACTCAAAATTAATGTGGAAAACCACACTACAGGCTGATCCAACTTTGATGTAATGTCCTTAACCTCTTACACTTATGGTGGCGCTATTTCATTTTTGGAAGAAAAACGTTCCCGTTTTAAACAAGATATTTTGTCACAAAAAGATGCTCGACTATGCATATAATTGCTACTGTTCGAAAGAAAACACTCTGACGTGTCCAGAAATGCAAATATCTTCTCTGTGCGTGCCCTTTAACGTGAGCTTCAGGCAAAACCAAGATGACTTGGCATCCAGGAAATGACAAGGATTTTTGAGGCTCTGTCTTTCATGATCTCCTTATATGGCTGTGAACGCAAGAGGAATGAGTCTGCCCTTTCTGTCGTTTCCCCAAGGTGTCTGCAGCATTGTGACGTATTTGTAGGCAGATCGTTGGAAGATTGACCATAAGAGACCACATTTACCACGTGTCCGCCCGGTGTCCTGCGCCGAAATTGGTGCGCAAAAGTCACCTGCCAGTATTTTTCCATGGGGCACAGAGAGAGAAGCAAGCTTCCACGAACTGCATGTCAATGAAGAGATATGTGAAAAAACACCTTGAGGATTGATTCCAAACAACGTTTGCCATGTTTCGGTCGATATTATGTAGTTAATCCGGAAAAAGTTTCACGTTGTAGGTGACTGCATTTTCGGTTTGTTTCGGTAGCCAGGCGCAATGTAGAAAACGGAACGATTTCTCCTACACACAGACGCTTTCAGGAAACACTGCGCATTTGGTATGTGGCTGGGAGTCTCCTCATTGAAAACATCAGAAGCTCTTCAAAGGTAAATGATTTTATTTATTTGGTTATCTGGCTTTTGTGAAAATGTTGCGTGCTACATGCTACACAAAATGCTATGCTAGCTTTGCATACTCTTACACAAATTAGTCAATTTCTATGGTTCAAAAGCATATTTTGAAAATCTGAGATGACAGTGTTGTTAAGAAAAGGCTAAGCTTGAGAGCAAACGCATTATTTTAATTTTATTTGCGATTTTCAGAAATCGTTAACGTTGCGTTATGCTAATGAGCCTGAGGCTTAGTCACAATCCCGGATCCGCTATGGGGAGTTTCAAGAGGTTAAAACAAGTCAAAATGAGGCTCAGTAGTGTGTGTGGCCTCCACGTGCCTGTATAACCTCCCTACAACGCCTGGGCATGCTCCTGATGAGGTGGCGGATGGTCTCCTGAGGGATCTCCTCCCAGACCTGGACTAAAGCATCCACCAACTCCTGGACAGTCTGTGGTGCAACGTGGCGTTGGTGGATGGAGCGAGACATGATGTCCCAGATGTGCTCAATTAGATTCAGAAATTCCACCCCACACCATGACTGACCCACCACCAAACCGGTCATGCTGGAGGATGTTGCAGGCAGCAGAACGTTCTCCACGGCATCTCCAGACTCTGTCACGTCTGTCACATGTGCTCAGTGTGAACCTGCTTTCATCTGTGAAGAGCACAGGGCACCAGTGGCGAATTTGCCAATCTTGGTGTTCTCTGGCAAATGCCAAACGTCCTGCACGGTGTTGGGCTGTAAGCACAACCCCCACCTGTGGACGTCGGGCCCTCATACCACCCTCATGGAGTCTGTTTCTGACCGTTTGAGCAGACACATGCACATTTGTGGCCTGCTGGATGTCATTTTGCAGGGTTCTGGCAGTGCTCCTCCTGCTCCTCCTTGCACAAAGGTGGAGGTAGTGGTCCTGCTGCCTAATATGAGACTGCCTAACCATGAGAGGGCCTAACCATGAGAGGGCCTAACCATGAGAGGGCCTAACCATGAGAGGGCCTAACCATGAGACCATGAGTGCCTTGATTACTTCTGGAAGTTTGGTTGCATAAAGCACAGGAGGTTGGTGACACCTTAATTGGGGAGGACGGGCTTGTGGTAATGGCTGGAGTGGAATCAGAGGAATGGTATGAAATACATAAAAGGCATGGTTTCTATGTGTTTGATACCATTCCATTTGCTCCGTTCAGACATTATTACAAGGCATTGTTTACTATCCAACATCAGCTACTTTTTGTTCTATGGTATTTCATCCCTTGATCAAAGAGCACCTCGTGATTTACAACTGTACCCACAGAAGCGCTCCTTTACAATGACTCTACAAAACATTAAGAACACCTGCTCTTTCCATGACATTGACTGACCAGGTGAATCCAGGTGAAAGCTATGATCCCTTATTGATGAAGGGGAGGAGACGAGTTAAAGGATGTTTAAGCCTTGGGAACATTGAGACTTGGATTATATGCCATTCAGAGGGTGAATTGACAAGTGCCATTCAACAGGGTATGGTGCTAAGTGCCAGGCTCACCGGTTTGTGTCAAGAACTGCAACGGTGCTGGGAGTCCTTGTAGAGTCCATGCCCCGACAAATCAAGGCTGTTCTGAGGGCGGGGGAGTGCAAAAAAAGGGGGAGGGGTTGCAACTCAATATTAGGAAGGTGTTCTTCATGTTCGGTATACTCAGTGTACTTTAATTGAATTAGATTGAACCAAATGTAGTCCTTCTGTGTGAAGGTATAGAGAGCAGTCTGCAGTTATAACTGTTTCATAGTTCTGGGTTAATGATGAGCAGACACATACTCATACACACACACACACAGACACAAAAGTGATGCACTTTGGACTCCGCCGGTGCCATCAAGTCATAAAGATCTCCACACACACACACACACACAGATGACAAGGGGCGGCAGTGTAGCCTAGTGGTTAGAGCGTTGGACTAGTATTGGGTCATCTGTTATAGTGAAAGGAAAAGGGAGGGACAGCAAAACTGCCAGAAAAGCTCCAAGTAATTCTGTTTCATACAACAAAGCCTATGAAAGGAGACTGATATCAATGGATCAATTCCTGCAGTCTGGGTCTGTACATGATAGTGTATGTGATATAGAACTGTAGTATCTGGCTCGAGTATAGCAAAACAATCTGTAGTATCTGGCTAGAGTATAGCAAAACAATCTGTAGTATCTGACTAGAGTATAGTACCCTGGAAAACAATCTGTAGTATCTGGCTAGAGTATAGTACCCTGGAAAACAATCTGTAGTATATGGCTAGAGTATAGTAACCTGGAAAACAATCTGTAGTATATGGCTAGAGTATAGTAACCTGGAAAACAATCTGTAGTATCTGGCTCGAGTATAGTACCCTGGAAAACAATCTGTAATATCTGGCTAGAGTATAGTAAATGACTTAAATGTAAATGTAGAGTATAGTACCCTGGAAAACAATCTGTAGTATATGGCTAGAGATATAGTACCCTGGAAAACAATATGTAGTATATGGCAGTATAGTACCCTGGAAAACAATCTGTAGTATATGGCTAGAGTATAGTACCCTGGAAAACAATCTGTAATATCTGGCTAGAGTATAGTACCCTGGAAAACAATCTGTAATATCTGGCTAGAGTATAGTAAATGACTTAAATGTAAATGTAGAGTATAGTACCCTGGAAAACAATCTGTAGTATATGGCTAGAGTATAGTACCCTGGAAAACAATCTGTAGTATATGGCTAGAGTATAGTACCCTGGAAAACAATCTGTAGTATCTGGCTCGAGTATAGCAAAACAATCTGTAGTATCTGACTAGAGTATAGTACCCTGGAAAACAATCTGTAGTATATGGCTAGAGTATAGTACCCTGGAAAACAATCTGTAATATCTGGCTAGAGTATAGTACCCTGGAAAACAATCTGTAATATCTGGCTAGAGTATAGTACCCTGGAAAACAATCTGTAGTATCTGGCTAGAGTATAGTACCCTGGAAAACAATCTGTAATATCTGGCTAGAGTATAGTACCCTGGAAAACAAGCTGTAGTATATGGCTAGAGTATAGTACCCTGGAAAACAATATGGAATATCTGGCTAGAGTATAGTACCCTGGAAAACAATCTGTAGTATCTGGCTAGAGTATAGTACCCTGGAAAACAATCTGTAGTATATGGCTAGAGTATAGTACCCTGGAAAACAATCTGTAGTATCTGGCTAGAGTATAGTACCCTGGAAAACAATCTGTAGTATCTGGCTAGAGTATAGTACCCTGGAAAACAATCTGTAGTATCTGGCTAGAGTATAGTACCCTGGAAAACAACTGTAGTATATCTGTATAGTACCCTGGAAAACAATATGGAATATCTGGCTAGAGTATAGTACCCTGGAAAACAATCTGTAGTATCTGGCTAGAGTATAGTACCCTGGAAAACAATCTGTAGTATATGGCTAGAGTGTAGTACCCTGGAAAACAATCTGTAGTATCTGGCTCGAGTATAGCAAAACAATCTGTAGTATCTGACTAGAGTATAGTACCCTGGAAAACAATCTGTAGTATATGGCTAGAGTATAGTACCCTGGAAAACAATCTGTAGTATCTGGCTAGAGTATAGTACCCTGGAAAACAATCTGTAGTATATGGCTAGAGTGTAGTACCCTGGAAAACAATCTGTAGTATCTGGCTAGTATATCTGTAGTATCTGACTAGAGTATAGTACCCTGGAAAACAATCTGTAGTATCTGGCTAGAGTATAGTACCCTGGAAAACAATCTGTAGTATATGGCTAGAGTATAGTACCCTGGAAAACAATCTGTAGTATCTGGCTAGAGTATAGTACCCTGGAAAACAATCTGTAGTATCTGGCTAGAGTATAGTACCCTGGAAAACAATCTGTAGTATATAGTAAATGACTTAAATGTAAATGTAGAGTATAGTACCCTGGAAAACAATCTGTAGTATATGGCTAGAGTATAGTAAATGACTTAAATGTAAATGTAGAGTATAGTACCCTGGAAAACAATCTGTAGTATCTGGCTAGAGTATAGTACCCTGGAAAACAATCTGTAATATCTGGCTAGAGTATAGTACCCTGGAAAACAATCTGTAATATCTGGCTAGAGTATAGTAAATGACTTAAATGTAAATGTAGAGTATAGTACCCTGGAAAACAATCTGTAGTATATGGCTAGAGTATAGTACCCTGGAAAACAATCTGTAGTATCTGGCTAGAGTATAGTACCCTGGAAAACAATCTGTAGTATCTGTAGCAAAACAATCTGTAGTATCTGACTAGAGTATAGTACCCTGGAAAACAATCTGTAGTATCTGGCTAGAGTATAGTACCCTGGAAAACAATCTGTAGTATATGGCTAGAGTATAGTACCCTGGAAAACAATCTGTAGTATCTGGCTAGAGTATAGTACCCTGGAAAACAATCTGTAGTATCTGGCTAGAGTATAGTACCCTGGAAAACAATCTGTAATATCTGGCTAGAGTATAGTAAATCTTAAATGTAAATGTAGAGTATAGTACCCTGGAAAACAATCTGTAGTATATGGCTAGAGTATAGTAAATGACTTAAATGTAAATAGAGTATAGTACCCTGGAAAACAATCTGTAGTATCTGGCTAGAGTATAGTACCCTGGAAAACAATCTGTAATATCTGGCTAGAGTATAGTACCCTGGAAAACAATCTGTAATATCTGGCTAGAGTATAGTAAATGACTTAAATGTAAATGTAGAGTATAGTACCCTGGAAAACAATCTGTAGTATATGGCTAGAGTATAGTACCCTGGAAAACAATCTGTAGTATATGGCTAGAGTTTAGTACCCTGGAAAACAATCTGTAGTATCTGGCTAGAGTATAGTACCCTGGAAAACAATCTGTAGTATCTGGCTAGAGTATAGTACCCTGGAAAACAATCTGTAGTATCTGGCTAGAGTATAGTACCCTGGAAAACAATCTGTAGTATATGGCTAGAGTATAGGAAAACAATCTGTAATATCTGGCTAGAGTATAGTACCCTGGAAAACAATCTGTAGTATACGGCTAGAGTATAGTACCCTGGAAAACAATCTGTAGTATATGGCTAGAGTATAGGAAAACAATCTGTAATATCTGGCTAGAGTATAGTACCCTGGAAAACAATCTGTAGTATATGGCTAGAGTATAGTACCCTGGAAAACAATCTGTAGTATATGGCTAGAGTATAGGAAAACAATCTGTAATATCTGGCTAGAGTATAGTACCCTGGAAAACAATCTGTAGTATATGGCTAGAGTATAGTAACCTGGAAAACAATCTGTAGTATATGGCTAGAGTATAGTACCCTGGAAAACAATCTGTAGTATATGGCTAGAGTATAGTACCCTGGAAAACAATCTGTAGTATATGGCTAGAGTATAGTACCCTGGAAAACAATCTGTAGTATCTGACTAGAGTATAGTACCCTGGAAAACAATCTGTAGTATATGGCTAGAGTATAGGAAAACAATCTGTAATATCTGGCTAGAGTATAGGAAAACAATCTGTAATATCTGGCTAGAGTATAGGAAAACAATCTGTAATATCTGGCTAGAGTATAGTACCCTGGAAAATAATCTGTGTAAGGGTTTGTCCATTTCTATGTTAGGCCTGATATGGTTCTCAATCAGAGGCAGGTGTTAGTCATTGGTAGTTGGTAGTTCTGGCGGATCTGGAAGATCCTGGCGGATCTGGAAGAGTCTGGTTGACTGGCAGATCTGGAAGAGTCTGGCAGATCTGGAAGAGTCTGGCAGATCTGGAAGAGTCTGGCTGACTGGCAGATCTGGAAGAGTCTGGCAGATCTGGAAGAGTCTGGCTGACTGGCAGATCTGGAAGAGTCTGGCTGACTGGCAGATCTGGAAGAGTCTGGCTGACTGGCAGATCTGACTGCTCCATGCAGACTGGCGGCACTGGGCAGACTGGCGGCACTGGCGGCGCTGGGCAGACTGGTGGCACTGGGCAGACTGGCGGCACTGACGGCGCTGGGCAGACTGACGGCGCTGGGCAGACTGGCGGCACTGACGGCGCTGGGCAGACTGGCGGCGCTGGGGGCGCTGGACAGACTGGCGGCGCTGGGCAGACTGGCGGCACTGATGGCGCTGGGCAGATCTGGCGGCGCTGGGCAGACTGGCGGCACTGGCGGCGCTGGACAGACTGGCGGCGCTGGGCAGACTGACGGCGCTGGGACTGGCGGACTGGGCGGACTGGCGGCGCTGGGCAGACTGGCGGCGCTGGGCAGACTGGCGGCGCTGGGCAGACTGGCGGCACTGGCGGCGCTGGACAGACTGGTGGCACTGGGCAGACTGGTGGCACTGACGGCGCTGGGCAGACTGGCGGCGCTGGGCAGACTGGCGGCACTGGCGGCGCTGGACAGACTGGTGGCACTGGGCAGACTGGTGGCACTGACGGCGCTGGGCAGACTGACGGCGCTGGGCAGAGAAGCTCTGGCGCCTCTGGACTGAGGGGCGGAATCTCTGGTAGCGCCGGACAGGCGGGAGCACCTGTGTTGATGGAACGGAGAGACAGCCTGGTGCGGGGTGCCGGCACTGGTGGTACCGGGCCGGGGACACCCACCTCCGGGTGAGTGCAAGGAATAGGACACACTGGGTTGTGAAGGTGTACTGGAGACCTGGTGTGTATAGCCGGCATCAAATCCCCCGGAACTCCAACACACGTTTCAGGCTGAGTACGAGGAACTGACACAGGTGGCATCGGACAGCTAACACGCTCCTCAGGGCGAATGCCGTGCATACTATGCCAAACCAACAGCTTTCTCTCTACTCTGTCCAATACATCCTCAACACTCTCAGACTCAGCCCTCAGCTTCGCCGACAGCTCCAATTCCATCCATGGCTCCTTACGGTAAACAGGGGGAGTTGGCTTAGGTCTGGCTCCTGCCTCTGCCACACTCTCCCTGCCACTCAACACCCTTTTTGGGGGTGCTTCTCGGGCTTCCAGCCGCTCTGCAGTTCTAGCTCCTCATAATGCCGCCTCTCTGCTTTCGCTGCCTCCAGCTCGGCTTTGGGGCGGCAATATTCCCCTGCTCTGCCCAGGGTCCTTTCCCGTCAAGGATCTCCTCCCAAGTCCATTCTTCCAAATAGTGCAGCCTCTCCCACTGCTGCTGCTGCTGTTGCTCCTGCTGCTGCTGCTGCTTCTGCTGCTGCTGCTGTTGCTCCTGCTGCTGCTGTTGCTCCTGCTGTTGCTCCTGCTGTTGCTCCTGCTGTTGCTCCTGCTGCTGCTGCTGCTCTGCTGCTGCTGCTGCTGCTGTTGCTCCTGCTGCTGCTGCTGCTGCTGTCTGCTGCTGCTGTTGCTCCTGCTGCTGCTGTTGCTCTGCTGCTGCTGTTTCTCCTGCTGCTGCTGTTGCTCCTGCTGCTGCCTCTGTTGCTGTTGCTCCTGCTGCTGCTGTTGCTGTTGCTTCCTCTGCTGCTCCTGCTGCTGCTGTTGCTTCTCTGCTGCTTGCTCCTGCTGCTGTTCTCCTCCTGCTGCTGCTGCTGCTGCTTGCTGCTGCTGCTGTTGCTCCTGCTGTTGCTCCTGCTGCTGCTGTTCTCCTGCTGCTGCTGTTGCTCCTGCTGTTGCTCCTGCTGCTGCTGCTGCCTCTGTTGCTGCTGCTGCTGCTGCTGCTGTTGCTTCTCCTGCTTCCTGCTGCTGCTGCTGCTGCTTCTGCTGCTTCTCCTGCTGCTGCTCCTGCTGCTGCTGTTGCTTCTCCTGCTGCTGCTGCTGCTGCTGTTGCTCCTGCTGCTGCTTCTGCCTCTGTTGCTTCTCCTGCTGCTGCTTCTGCTGCTGCCTCTGTTGCTTCTCCTGCTGCTGCCTCTGTTGCTTCTCCTGCTGCTGCTTCTGCTGCTGCCTCTGTTGCTTCTCCTGCTGCTGCCTCTGTTGCTTCTCCTGCTGCTGCCTCTGTTGCTTCTCCTGCTGCTGCTTCTGCTGCTGCTGCTGTTGCTGCACCTGACGTTTCTCCTGCTGCCTCCATTTACCACGTCGCTTGGTCCTTGGTTGGTGGGTGGGTGATTCTGTAAGGGTTTTCCTGTGGTGAAGTAGAGGAGGACCAAAACGCAACGTCGTTATATTGATTCATGTTTAATTAAAACAGATAAACATGAACATTACAAACCAACAAACGTGGAAAACCAAAAAACAGCCCTATCTGGTGTAAAACACAGAGACAGGAACAATCACCCACAAACACACAGTGAAACCCAGGCTACCTAAATATGGTTCCCAATCAGAGACAATGACTAACACCTGCCTCTGATTGAGAACCATATCAGGCCTAACATAGAAATGGACAAACCAGACACACAACATAGAATGCCCACCCAGCTCACGTCCTGACCAACACTAAAACAAGGAAAACACACACGAACGATGGTCAGAACGTGACAATCTGTAATATCTGGCTAGAGTATAGTACCCTGGAAAATAATCTGTAATATCTGGCTAGAGTTTAGTACCCTGGAAAACAACAGATCTATGAGCCATCATTGGACACAATAAAATAGATAAAAGATAGAGCAGTTATTACTAAATAATTAATAAATACATTTATAATAAAACTAAAACACATTGACAGAGCACTTATTGTTAGTTAAACGGTGAACCGGTAATTAAAGAGAATGAACGTTGTTTTTCCAAAAAATGTCATAACAGTGGAGAACATTACCCATAATCAATTTTAATGAGAGCACGCCGTGAACTTCCAAGAAACCAAAATGAATGGGAGACTGTAGCGTTGGGTAATGTCAGGGCTCAAGTCAATACCTCTCTGTCTGTCTCCTAAAACCAATGGACAGCAGTCCAAGAAAATGACTTTTATTTAACCAGGCAAGTCAGTTAAGAACAAATTCTTATTTTCAATGACGGCTTGGGAACAGTGGGTTAACTGCCTGTTCAGGGGCAGAATGACAGATTTGTACCTTGTCAGCTCAGGGGTTTGAACTCGCAACCTTCCGGTTACTAGTCCAACGCTCTAACCACTAGGCTACCCTGCCGCCCCTTGAAGCCTACTGAAACCATACTGGGACATAACTGACCATTAACTGAAGGGTAAACAGGAAATGATGCCATCACCATGGTGACCTCTGTTTCTGACCACATAACTTAGGGACTGAATGCAAAACTTCTGACCATGCTGGGTGCATCTCAGTCGTCTAAAGTGGCTTCCTCTCCTTTCCTTCCTCTGCAGCACAGATGGGGAAGAACTAGACAGGTGGAAGAACGCTCCAAGTAAGTATCGTCAGGTCGGTCAATGCCAGGTAGGTTTCTTTCATCTGTCCAAAGATTTTAAATGAGTGAAGAGGAGATAGGGAAAGGAAGGCCCTTCAGACTATTAGGAGAGACGTACTCATTGTGTCGGCGGGGCCGCCTCGCCCATGCAGACACATAATGCCTGTGTGTGTGTGTGTGTGTGTGTGTGTGTGTGTGTGTGTGTGTGTGTGTGTGTGTGTGTGTGTGTGTGTGTGTGTGTGTGTGTGTGTGTGTGTGTGTGTGTGTGTGTGTGTGTGTGTGTGTGTGTGTGTGTGTGTGTGTGTGTGTGTGTCCATGCAGACGCATAATGGAGTGTGATGAGAACAGATGCTGGGCTAATGACAACCTGGTAGCACTCAACCGCATCATTAGTCCCTCTTCAGTCTGCCAGGCCTAACATACACACACACACACACACACACACACACACACACACACACACACACACACACACACACACACACACACACACACACACACACACACACACACACACACACACACACACACACACACACACACACACACACACAGTCACACACACACGCACATCACATATAAACACACACACACACACACAAATCTGTGTGTGCAAACATGTCAATGTACATGAGTGAGAGGTAGGAGAAGAAAGGAAAGGAGGGATACTGAGCATCAACTACAGTTATTGAAAAGCGGAGGGATATTGAGCGTGTAAGTCAACCACAGAACTAGTTATTGAAAGGAGGAGGGATATTGAGCATGTACGTCAACCACAGAACTAGTTCTTGAAAGGAGGAGGGATACTGAGCATGTACGTCAACTACAGAACTAGTTATTGAAAGGAGGAGGGATACTGAGTGAGTAAGTCAACTACAGAACTAGTTCTTGAAAGGAGGAGGGATACTGAGTGTGGAAGTCAACTACAGAACTAGTTCTTGAAAGGAGGAGAGATATTGAGTGAGTAAGTCAACTACAGAACTAGTTATTGAAAGGAGGAGGGATATTGAGTGAGGAAGTCAACTACAGAACCAGTTCTTGTGCACTGTCTGTGAAAGGTAGATGGTGTGTTACAATAGCTGTCAAATTATCTGTCTCAAGTTCATACACATTCACACACACACACACACACACACACACACACACACACACACACACACACACACACACACACACACACACACACACACACACACACACACACACACACACACACACACACACACACTTAATGATACACGAAGATGCACAAACACAAATAAACAACACATAGCTCCTGCACACATGAACACATTCACCAATCCTCCTCTCCTACCCCTGTCCCAGTGGGGTAGATTTACTTGTGTTGCCCAGTCATGCAAACACACTCATAAGTGCCTAATGATGCATCTGCATATTTACAGATGTGCAGTGCATCTGAGAGGGCCTTTGAATGTGATGATGCCGCGACAACAGATACAGTACATGGCATTACTATCATTCAGTCACACAGCAACTAGCATATCTCAATAAAAATAAGAAATGAAGGAAATGATAGACCTAACTTATTTTCAAGCTTTCACCCACTCTCAGCTCTAATTACAATATATATTTAATTTTATAGGGGGCAAATTTGAACAACTAAAGGACAAAGAGGAACTGTGAAGCAGAGGGCAGCAGTGTTGTAACATAAGGAAATGAAAGAGGAACTGTGAAGCAGAGGGCAGCAGTGTTGTAACATAAGGAAATAAAAGAGGAACTGTGAAGCAGAAGGCAGCAGTGTTGTAACATAAGGAAATGAAAGAGGAACTGTGAAGCAGAGGGCAGCAGTGTTGTAACATAAGGAAATAAAAGAGGAACTGTGAAGCAGAGGGCAGCAGTGTTGTAACATAAGGAAATAAAAGAGGAACTGTGAAGCAGAGGGCAGCAGTGTTGTAACATAAGGAAATTAAACTGTGAAGCAGGGGGCAGCAGTGTTGTAACATAAGGAAATGAAAGAGGAACTGTGAAGCAGAGGGCAGCAGTGTTGTAACATAAGGAAATGAAAGAGGAACTGTGAAGCAGAGGGCAGCAGTGTTGTAACATAAGGAAATGAAACTGTGAAGCAGAGGGCAGCAGTGTTGTAACATAAGGAAATGAAAGAGGGACTGTGAAGCAGAGGGCAGCAGTGTTGTAACATAAGGAAATGAAACTGTGAAGCAGAGGGCAGCAGTATTGTAACATAAGGAAATGAAAGAGGGACTGTGAAGCAGAGGGCAGCAGTGTTGTAACATAAGGAAATGAAAGAGTGGACTGTGAAGCAGAAGGCAGCAGTGTTGTAACATAAGGAAATGAAACTGTGAAGCAGAGGGCAGCAGTATTGTAACATAAGGAAATGAAAGAGGGACTGTGAAGCAGAGGGCAGCAGTGTTGTAACATAAGGAAATGAAAGAGGAACTGTGAAGCAGAGGGCAGCAGTGTTGTAACATAAGGAAATGAAAGAGGAACTGTGAAGCAGAAGGCAGCAGTGTTGTAACATAAGGAAATGAAAGAGGGACTGTGAAGCAGAGGGCAGCAGTGTTGTAACATAAGGAAATGAAAGAGGGACTGTGAAGCAGAGGGCAGCAGTGTTGTAACATAAGGAAATGAAAGAGGGACTGTGAAGCAGAGGGCAGCAGTGTTGTAACATAAGGAAATGAAAGAGGAACTGTGAAGCAGAAGGCAGCAGTGTTGTAACATAAGGAAATGAAAGAGGAACTGTGAAGCAGAAGGCAGCAGTGTTGTAACATAAGGAAATGAAACTGTGAAGCAGAGGGCAGCAGTGTTGTAACATAAGGAAATGAAACTGTGAAGCAGAAGGCAGCAGTGTTGTAACATAAGGAAATGAAACTGTGAAGCAGAGGGCAGCAGTGTTGTAACATAAGGAAATGAAAGAGGAACTGTGAAGCAGAGGGCAGCAGTGTTGTAACATAAGGAAATGAAAGAGGGACTGTGAAGCAGAGGGCAGCAGTGTTGTAACATAAGGAAATGAAACTGTGAAGCAGAGGGCAGCAGTGTTGTAACATAAGGAAATGAAAGAGGAACTGTGAAGCAGAGGGCAGCAGTGTTGTAACATAAGGAAATGAAAGAGGGACTGTGAAGCAGAGGGCAGCAGTGTTGTAACATAAGGAAATGAAAGAGGAACTGTGAAGCAGAAGGCAGCAGTGTTTTAACATAAGGAAATGAAAGAGGGACTGTGAAGCAGAGGGCAGCAGTGTTGTAACATAAGGAAATGAAAGAGGGACTGTGAAGCAGAGGGCAGCAGTGTTGTAACATAAGGAAATGAAAGAGGGACTGTGAAGCAGAGGGCAGCAGTGTTGTAACATAAGGAAATGAAAGAGGAACTGTGAAGCAGAAGGCAGCAGTGTTGTAACATAAGGAAATGAAAGAGGAACTGTGAAGCAGAAGGCATCAGTGTTGTAACATAAGGAAATGAAACTGTGAAGCAGAGGGCAGCAGTGTTGTAACATAAGGAAATGAAACTGTGAAGCAGAAGGCAGCAGTGTTGTAACATAAGGAAATGAAACTGTGAAGCAGAGGGCAGCAGTGTTGTAACATAAGGAAATGAAAGAGGAACTGTGAAGCAGAGGGCAGCAGTGTTGTAACATAAGGAAATGAAACTGTGAAGCAGAGGGCAGCAGTGTTGTAACATAAGGAAATGAAAGAGGAACTGTGAAGCAGAGGGCAGCAGTGTTGTAACATAAGGAAATGAAACTGTGAAGCAGAGGGCAGCAGTGTTGTAACATAAGGAAATGAAAGAGGAACTGTGAAGCAGAAGGCAGCAGTGTTGTAACATAAGGAAATGAAAGAGGAACTGTGAAGCAGAGGGCAGCAGTGTTGTAACATAAGGAAATGAAACTGTGAAGCAGAGGGCAGCAGTGTTGTAACATAAGGAAATGAAAGAGGGACTGTGAAGCAGAGGGCAGCAGTGTTGTAACATAAGGAAATGAAAGAGGGACTGTGAAGCAGAGGGCAGCAGTGTTGTAACATAAGGAAATGAAAGAGGAACTGTGAAGCAGAAGGCAGCAGTGTTGTAACATAAGGAAATGAAAAGAGGACTGTGAAGCAGAGGGCAGCAGTGTTGTAACATAAGGAAATGAAAGAGGGACTGTGAAGCAGAGGGCAGCAGTGTTGTAACATAAGGAAATGAAAGAGGAACTGTGAAGCAGAGGGCAGCAGTGTTGTAACATAAGGAAATGAAAGAGGAACTGTGAAGCAGAAGGCAGCAGTGTTGTAACATAAGGAAATGAAAGAGGAACTGTGAAGCAGAAGGCAGCAGTGTTGTAACATAAGGAAATAAAAGAGGAACTGTGAAGCAGAAGGCAGCAGTGTTGTAACATAAGGAAATGAAACTGTGAAGCAGAGGGCAGCAGTGTTGTAACATAAGGAAATAAAAGAGGAACTGTGAAGCAGAGGGCAGCAGTGTTGTAACATAAGGAAATGAAAGAGGGACTGTGAAGCAGAGGGCAGCAGTGTTGTAACATAAGGAAATGAAAGAGGGACTGTGAAGCAGAGGGCAGCAGTGTTGTAACATAAGGAAATGAAAGAGGGACTGTGAAGCAGGGGCAGCAGTGTTGTAACATAAGGAAATGAAAGAGGGACTGTGAAGCAGGGGGCAGCAGTGTTGTAACATAAGGAAATGAAAGAGGAACTGTGAAGCAGAAGGCAGCAGTGTTGTAACATAAGGAAATGAAAGAGGAACTGTGAAGCAGAAGGCAGCAGTGTTGTAACATAAGGAAATGAAAGAGGAACTGTGAAGCAGAAGGCAGCAGTGTTGTAACATAAGGAAATGAAACTGTGAAGCAGAGGGCAGCAGTATTGTAACATAAGGAAATGAAAGAGGGACTGTGAAGCAGAGGGCAGCAGTGTTGTAACATAAGGAAATGAAAGAGGGACTGTGAAGCAGAGGGCAGCAGTGTTGTAACATAAGGAAATGAAAGAGGGACTGTGAAGCAGAGGGCAGCAGTGTTGTAACATAAGGAAATGAAAGAGGAACTGTGAAGCAGAAGGCAGCAGTGTTGTAACATAAGGAAATGAAAGAGGGACTGTGAAGCAGAGGGCAGCAGTGTTGTAACATAAGGAAATGAAAGAGGGACTGTGAAGCAGGGGGCAGCAGTGTTGTAACATAAGGAAATGAAAGAGGGACTGTGAAGCAGAGGGCAGCAGTGTTGTAACATAAGGAAATGAAAGAGGAACTGTGAAGCAGAAGGCAGCAGTGTTGTAACATAAGGAAATGAAAGAGGAACTGTGAAGCAGAAGGCAGCAGTGTTGTAACATAAGGAAATGAAAGAGGAACTGTGAAGCAGAAGGCAGCAGTGTTGTAACATAAGGAAATGAAACTGTGAAGCAGAGGGCAGCAGTGTTGTAACATGAAATGAAACTGTGAAGCAGAAGGCAGCAGTGTTGTAAGGAAATGAAATAGAGGGCAGCAATTGTAACATAAGGAAATGAAAGAGGAACTGTGAAGCAGAGGGCAGCAGTGTTGTAACATAAGGAAATGAAAGGGTGAAGCAGAGGGCAGCAGTGTTGTAACATAAGGAAATGAAACTGTGAAGCAGAGGGCAGCAGTGTTGTAACATAAGGAAATGAAACTGTGAACTGTGAAGAGAGGGCAGCAGTGTTGTAACATAAGGAAATGAAAGAGGAACTGTGAAGCAGAGGGCAGCAGTGTTGTAACATAAGGAAATGAAAGAGGAACTGTGAAGCAGAGGGCAGCAGTGTTGTAACATAAGGAAATGAAACTGTGAAGCAGAGGGCAGCAGTGTTGTAACATAAGGAAATGAAAAACTGTGAAGCAGAGGGCAGCAGTGTTGTAACATAAGGAAATAAAAGAGGAACTGTGAAGCAGAGGGCAGCAGTGTTGTAACATAAGGAAATGAAACTGTGAAGCAGAGGGCAGCAGTGTTGTAACATAAGGAAATGAAAGAGGAACTGTGAAGCAGAGGGCAGCAGTGTTGTAACATAAGGAAATGAAAGAGGAACTGTGAAGCAGAAGGCAGCAGTGTTTTAACCTAAGGAAATGAAACTGTGAAGCAGAGGGCAGCAGTGTTGTAACATAAGGAAATGAAAGAGGGACTGTGAAGCAGAGGGCAGCAGTGTTGTAACATAAGGAAATGAAAGAGGAACTGTGAAGCAGAGGGCAGCAGTGTTGTAACATAAGGAAATGAAACTGTGAAGCAGGCAGCAGTGTTGTAACATAAGGAAATGAAACTGTGAAGCAGAGGGCAGCAGTATTGTAACATAAGGAAATGAAAGAGGGACTGTGAAGCAGAGGGCAGCAGTGTTGTAACATAAGGAAATGAAAGAGGGACTGTGAAGCAGAGGGCAGCAGTGTTGTAACATAAGGAAATGAAAGAGGAACTGTGAAGCAGAGGCAGCAGTGTTGTAACATAAGGAAATGAAAGAGGGACTGTGAAGCAGAGGGCAGCAGTGTTGTAACATAAGGAAATGAAAGAGGGACTGTGAAGCAGAGGGCAGCAGTGTTGTAACATAAGGAAATGAAAGAGGGACTGTGAAGCAGAGGGCAGCAGTGTTGTAACATAAGGAAATGAAACTGTGAAGCAGAGGGCAGCAGTGTTGTAACATAAGGAAATGAAACTGTGAAGCAGAAGGCAGCAGTGTTGTAACATAAGGAAATGAAAGAGGAACTGTGAAGCAGAGGGCAGCAGTGTTGTAACATAAGGAAATGAAAGAGGAACTGTGAAGCAGAGGGCAGCAGTGTTGTAACATAAGGAAATGAAAGAGGAACTGTGAAGCAGAGGGCAGCAGTGTTGTAACATAAGGAAATGAAAGAGGAACTGTGAAGCAGAAGGCAGCAGTGTTGTAACATAAGGAAATGAAAGAGGGACTGTGAAGCAGAGGGCAGCAGTGTTGTAACATAAGGAAATGAAAGAGGGACTGTGAAGCAGAGGGCAGCAGTGTTGTAACATAAGGAAATGAAAGGGCAGCAGTGTTGTAACATAAAGGAAATGAAACTGTGAAGCAGAGGGCAGCAGTGTTGTAACATAAGGAAATGAAAAACTGTGAAGCAGAAGGCAGCAGTGTTGTAACATAAGGAAATGAAAGAGGAACTGTGAAGCAGAGGGCAGCAGTGTTGTAACATAAGGAAATGAAAGAGGAACTGTGAAGCAGAGGGCAGCAGTGTTGTAACATAAGGAAATTAAACTGTGAAGCAGGGGGCAGCAGTGTTGTAACATAAGGAAATGAAACTGTGAAGCAGAGGGCAGCAGTGTTGTAACATAAGGAAATGAAAGAGGAACTGTGAAGCAGAGGGCAGCAGTGTTGTAACATAAGGAAATGAAACTGTGAAGCAGAGGGCAGCAGTGTTGTAACATAAGGAAATGAAAATGGAACTGTGAAGCAGGGGGCAGCAGTGTTGTAACATAAGGAAATGAAAGAGGAACTGTGAAGCAGAAGGCAGCAGTGTTGTAACATAAGGAAATGAAACTGTGAAGCAGAGGGCAGCAGTATTGTAACATAAGGAAATGAAAGAGGGACTGTGAAGCAGAGGGCAGCAGTGTTGTAACATAAGGAAATGAAAGAGGGACTGTGAAGCAGAGGGCAGCAGTGTTGTAACATAAGGAAATGAAAGAAACTGTGAAGCAGGCAGCAGTGTTGTAACATAAGGAAATGAAACTGTGAAGCAGAGGGCAGCAGTGTTGTAACATAAGGAAATGAAAGAGGGACTGTGAAGCAGAGGGCAGCAGTGTTGTAACATAAGGAAATGAAAGAGGGACTGTGAAGCAGAGGGCAGCAGTGTTGTAACATAAGGAAATGAAAGAGGAACTGTGAAGCAGAAGGCAGCAGTGTTGTAACATAAGGAAATGAAAGAGGGACTGTGAAGCAGAGGGCAGCAGTGTTGTAACATAAGGAAATGAAAGAGGACTGTGAAGCAGGGGGCAGCAGTGTTGTAACATAAGGAAATGAAAGAGGGACTGTGAAGCAGAGGGCAGCAGTGTTGTAACATAAGGAAATGAAAGAGGAACTGTGAAGCAGAAGGCAGCAGTGTTGTAACATAAGGAAATGAAAGAGGAACTGTGAAGCAGAGGGCAGCAGTGTTGTAACATAAGGAAATGAAAGAGGAACTGTGAAGCAGAAGGCAGCAGTGTTGTAACATAAGGAAATGAAACTGTGAAGCAGAGGGCAGCAGTATTGTAACATAAGGAAATGAAAGAGGAACTGTGAAGCAGAAGGCAGCAGTGTTGTAACATAAGGAAATGAAAGAGGGACTGTGAAGCAGAGGGCAGCAGTGTTGTAACATAAGGAAATGAAAGAGGAACTGTGAAGCAGAGGGCAGCAGTGTTGTAACATAAGGAAATGAAAGAGGGACTGTGAAGCAGAGGGCAGCAGTGTTGTAACATAAGGAAATGAAAGAGGAACTGTGAAGCAGAAGGCAGCAGTGGCATAAGCAGTGTTGTAACATAAGGAAATGAAAGAGGAACTGTGAAGCAGAGGGCAGCAGTGTTGTAACATAAGGAAATGAAAAACTGTGAAGCAGAGGGCAGCAGTGTTGTAACATAAGGAAATGAAACTGTGAAGCAGAAGGCAGCAGTGTTGTAACATAAGGAAATGAAACTGTGAAGCAGAGGGCAGCAGTGTTGTAACATAAGGAAATGAAAGAGGGACTGTGAAGCAGAGGGCAGCAGTGTTGTAACATAAGGAAATGAAACTGTGAAGCAGAGGGGCAGTGTTGTAACATAAGAAATGAAAGAGGAACTGTGAAGCAGAGGGCAGCAGTGTTGTAACATAAGGAAATGAAAGAGGGACTGTGAAGCAGGGGGCAGCAGTGTTGTAACATAAGGAAATGAAAGAGGGACTGTGAAGCAGAGGGCAGCAGTGTTGTAACATAAGAAATGAAACTGTGAAGCAGAGGGCAACAGTGTTGTAACATAAGAAATGAAACTGTGAAGCAGAGGGCAGCAGTGTTGTAACATAAGGACATGAAAGAGGGACTGTGAAGCAGAGGGCAGCAGTGTTGTAACATAAGGACATGAAAGAGGGACTGTGAAGCAGAGGGCAGCAGTGTTGTAACATAAGGAAATGAAACTGTGAAGCAGAGGGCAGCAGTGTTGTAACATAAGGAAATGAAAGAGGAACTGTGAAGCAGAGGGCAGCAGTGTTGTAACATAAGGAAATGAAAGAGGAACTGTGAAGCAGAGGGCAGCAGTGTTGTAACATAAGGAAATGAAAGAGGAACTGTGAAGCAGAAGGCAGCAGTGTTGTAACATAAGGAAATGAAAGAGGAACTGTGAAGCAGAAGGCAGCAGTGTTGTAACATAAGGAAATGAAACTGTGAAGCAGAGGGCAGCAGTGTTGTAACATAAGGAAATGAAAGAAACTGTGAAGCAGAAGGCAGCAGTGTTGTAACATGAAGCAGAGGGCAGCAGTATTGTAACATAAGGAAATGAAAGAGGAACTGTGAAGCAGAGGGCAGCAGTGTTGTAACATAAGGAAATGAAACTGTGAAGCAGAGGGCAGCAGTGTTGTAACATAAGGAAATGAAACTGTGAAGCAGAGGGCAGCAGTGTTGTAACATAAGGAAATGAAACTGTGAAGCAGAGGGCAGCAGTATTGTAACATAAGGAAATGAAAGAGGGACTGTGAAGCAGAGGGCAGCAGTGTTGTAACATAAGGACATAACTGTGGCAGAGGGCAGCAGTGTTGTAACATAAGGAAATGAAACTGTGAAGCAGAGGGCAGCAGTGTTGTAACATAAGGAAATGAAAGAGGAACTGTGAAGCAGAGGGCAGCAGTGTTGTAACATAAGGAAATGAAAGAGGGACTGTGAAGCAGAGGGCAGCAGTGTTGTAACATAAGGAAATGAAAGAGGGACTGTGAAGCAGGGGCAGCAGTGTTGTAACATAAGGAAATGAAAGAGGGACTGTGAAGCAGAGGGCAGCAGTGTTGTAACATAAGGAAATGAAAGAGGAACTGTGAAGCAGAAGGCAGCAGTGTTGTAACATAAGGAAATGAAAGAGGAACTGTGAAGCAGAAGGCAGCAGTGTTGTAACATAAGGAAATGAAAGAGGAACTGTGAAGCAGAGGGCATCAGTGTTGTAACATAAGGAAATGAAACTGTGAAGCAGAGGGCAGCAGTGTTGTAACATAAGGAAATTAAACTGTGAAGCAGAAGGCAGCAGTGTTGTAACATAAGGAAATGAAACTGTGAAGCAGAGGGCAGCAGTGTTGTAGCATAAGGAAATGAAAGAGGAATGAAGCAGAGGGCAGCAGTGTTGTAACATAAGGAAATGAAACTGTGAAGCAGAGGGCAGCAGTGTTGTAACATAAGGAAATGAAACTGTGAAGCAGAGGGCAGCAGTGTTGTAACATAAGGAAATGAAACTGTGAAGCAGAAGGCAGCAGTGTTGTAACATAAGGAAATGAAAGAGGAACTGTGAAGCAGAGGGCAGCAGTGTTGTAACATAAGGAAATGAAAGAGGAACTGTGAAGCAGAGGGCAGCAGTGTTGTAACATAAGGAAATGAAACTGTGAAGCAGAGGGCAGCAGTGTTGTAACAAAAGGAAATGAAACTGTGAAGCAGAGGGCAGCAGTGTTGTAACATAAGGAAATAAAAGAGGAACTGTGAAGCAGAGGGCAGCAGGGTTGTAACATAAGGAAATGAAACTGTGAAGCAGAGGGCAGCAGTGTTGTAACATAAGGAAATGAAAGAGGAACTGTGAAGCAGAGAGCAGCAGTGTTGTAACATAAGGAAATGAAAGAGGAACTGTGAAGCAGAAGGCAGCAGTGTTTTAACATAAGGAAATGAAACTGTGAAGCAGAGGGCAGCAGTGTTGTAACATAAGGAAATGAAAGAGGAACTGTGAAGCAGAGGGCAGCAGTGTTGTAACATAAGGAAATGAAAGAGGAACTGTGAAGCAGAGGGCAGCAGTGTTGTAACATAAGGAAATGAAACTGTGAAGCAGAAGGCAGCAGTGTTGTAACATAAGGAAATGAAACTGTGAAGCAGAGGGCAGCAGTATTGTAACATAAGGAAATGAAAGAGGGACTGTGAAGCAGAGGGCAGCAGTGTTGTAACATAAGGAAATGAAAGAGGGACTGTGAAGCAGAGGGCAGCAGTGTTGTAACATAAGGAAATGAAAGAGGAACTGTGAAGCAGAAGGCAGCAGTGTTGTAACATAAGGAAATGAAAGAGGGACTGTGAAGCAGAGGGCAGCAGTGTTGTAACATAAGGAAATGAAAGAGGGACTGTGAAGCAGGGGGCAGCAGTGTTGTAACATAAGGAAATGAAAGAGGAACTGTGAAGCAGAGGGCAGCAGTGTTGTAACATAAGGAAATAAAAGAGGAACTGTGAAGCAGAAGGCAGCAGTGTTGTAACATAAGGAAATGAAAGAGGAACTGTGAAGCAGAAGGCAGCAGTGTTGTAACATAAGGAAATGAAAGAGGAACTGTGAAGCAAAAGGCAGCAGTGTTGTAACATAAGGAAATGAAACTGTGAAGCAGAGGGCAGCAGTGTTGTAACATAAGGAAATAAAAGAGGAACTGTGAAGCAGAAGGCAGCAGTGTTTTAACATAAGGAAATGAAAGAGGGACTGTGAAGCAGAGGGCAGCAGTGTTGTAACATAAGGAAATGAAAGAGGACTGTGAAGCAGAGGGCAGCAGTGTTGTAACATAAGGAAATGAAAGAGGGACTGTGAAGCAGAGGGCAGCAGTGTTGTAACATAAGGAAATGAAAGAGGAACTGTGAAGCAGAGGGCAGCAGTGTTGTAACATAAGGAAATGAAAGAGGAACTGTGAAGCAGAAGGCAGCAGTGTTGTAAGGGAAATGAAAGTGAAACTGTGAAGCAGAAGGCATCAGTGTTGTAACATAAGGAAATGAAACTGTGAAGCAGAGGGCAGCAGTGTTGTAACATAAGGAAATGAAGCAGAGGCAGCAGTGTTGTAACATAAGGAAATGAAACTGTGAAGCAGAGGGCAGCAGTGTTGTAACATAAGGAAATGAAAGAGGGACTGTGAAGCAGAGGGCAGCAGTGTTGTAACATAAGGAAATGAAACTGTGAAGCAGAGGGCAGCAGTGTTGTAACATAAGGAAATGAAAGAGGAACTGTGAAGCAGAGGGCAGCAGTGTTGTAACATAAGGAAATGAAAGAGGGACTGTGAAGCAGGGGGCAGCAGTGTTGTAACATAAGGACATGAAAGAGGGACTGTGAAGCAGAGGGCAGCAGTGTTGTAACATAAGGAAATGAAACTGTGAAGCAGAGGGCAGCAGTGTTGTAACATAAGGAAATGAAACTGTGAAGCAGAGGGCAGCAGTATTGTAACATAAGGAAATGAAAGAGGGACTGTGAAGCAGAGGGCAGCAGTGTTGTAACATAAGGAAATGAAAGAAATGAAGCAGAGGGCAGCAGTGTTGTAACATAAGGAAATGAAAAACTGTGAAGCAGAGGGCAGCAGTGTTGTAACATAAGGAAATGAAAGAGGAACTGTGAAGCAGAGGGCAGCAGTGTTGTAACATAAGGAAATTAAACTGTGAAGCAGAGGGCAGCAGTGTTGTAACATAAGGAAATGAAACTGTGAAGCAGAGGGCAGCAGTGTTGTAACATAAGGAAATGAAACTGTGAAGCAGAGGGCAGCAGTGTTGTAACATAAGGAAATGAAAGAGGAACTGTGAAGCAGAGGGCAGCAGTGTTGTAACATAAGGAAATGAAAGAGGAACTGTGAAGCAGAGGGCAGCAGTGTTGTAACATAAGGAAATGAAAGAGGAACTGTGAAGCAGAAGGCATCAGTGTTGTAACATAAGGAAATGAAACTGTGAAGCAGAGGGCAGCAGTGTTGTAACATAAGGAAATGAAAGAAACTGTGAAGCAGAAGGCAGCAGTGTTGTAACATAAGGAAATGAAACTGTGAAGCAGAGGGCAGCAGTATTGTAACATAAGGAAATGAAAGAGGAACTGTGAAGCAGAGGGCAGCAGTGTTGTAACATAAGGAAATGAAACTGTGATGCAGAGGGCAGCAGTGTTGTAACATAAGGAAATGAAACTGTGATGCAGAGGGCAGCAGTGTTGTAACATAAGGAAATGAAACTGTGAAGCAGAGGGCAGCAGTGTTGTAACATAAGGAAATGAAAGAGGAACTGTGAAGCAGAGGGCAGCAGTGTTGTAACATAAGGAAATGAAACTGTGATGCAGAGGGCACAGTGTTGTAACATAAGAAATGAAACTGTGAAGCAGAGGGCAGCAGTGTTGTAACATAAGGAAATGAAAGAGGAACTGTGAAGCAGAGGGCAGCAGTGTTGTAACATAAGGAAATGAAAGAGGGACTGTGAAGCAGAGGGCAGCAGTGTTGTAACATAAGGAAATGAAAGAGGAACTGTGAAGCAGAGGGCAGCAGTGTTGTAACATAAGGAAATGAAAGAGGGACTGTGAAGCAGAGGGCAGCAGTGTTGTAACATAAGGAAATGAAAGAGGAACTGTGAAGCAGAGGGCAGCAGTGTTGTAACATAAGGAAATGAAAGAGGAACTGTGAAGCAGAGGGCAGCAGTGTTGTAACATAAGGAAATGAAAGAGGAACTGTGAAGCAGAGGGCAGCAGTGTTGTAACATAAGGAAATGAAACTGTGAAGCAGAGGGCAGCAGTGTTGTAACATAAGGAAATGAAACTGTGAAGCAGAAGGCAGCAGTGTTGTAACATAAGGAAATGAAACTGTGAAGCAGAATTGTAACATAAGGAAATGAAAGAGGAACTGTGAAGCAGAGGGCAGCAGTGTTGTAACATAAGGAAATGAAACTGTGAAGCAGAGGGCAGCAGTGTTGTAACATAAGGAAATGAAACTGTGAAGCAGAGGGCAGCAGTGTTGTAACATAAGGAAATGAAACTGTGAAGCAGAAGGCAGCAGTGTTGTAACATAAGGAAAATAAACTGTGAAGCAGAGGGCAGCAGTGTTGTAACATAAGGAAATGAAAGAGGAACTGTGAAGCAGAGGGCAGCAGTGTTGTAACATAAGGAAATGAAACTGTGAAGCAGAGGGCAGCAGTGTTGTAACATAAGGAAATGAAACTGTGAAGCAGAGGGCAGCAGTGTTGTAACATAAGGAAATAAAAGAGGAACTGTGAAGCAGAGGGCAGCTGTTGTAACATAAGGAAATGAAACTGTGAAGCAGAGGGCAGCAGTGTTGTAACATAAGGAAATGAAAGAGGAACTGTGAAGCAGAAGGCAGCAGTGTTGTAACATAAGGAAATGAAAGAGGAACTGTGAAGCAGAAGGCAGCAGTGTTTTAACCTAAGGAAATGAAACTGTGAAGCAGAGGGCAGCAGTATTGTAACATAAGGAAATGAAAGAGGGACTGTGAAGCAGAGGGCAGCAGTGTTGTAACATAAGGAAATGAAAGAGGGACTGTGAAGCAGAGGGCAGCAGTGTTGTAACATAAGGAAATGAAACTGTGAAGCAGAAGGCAGCAGTGTTGTAACATAAGGAAATGAAACTGTGAAGCAGAGGGCAGCAGTGTTGTAACATAAGGAAATGAAAGAGGGACTGTGAAGCAGAGGGCAGCAGTGTTGTAACATAAGGAAATGAAAGAGGGACTGTGAAGCAGAGGGCAGCAGTGTTGTAACATAAGGAAATGAAAGAGGAACTGTGAAGCAGAAGGCAGCAGTGTTGTAACATAAGGAAATGAAAGAGGGACTGTGAAGCAGAGGGCAGCAGTGTTGTAACATAAGGAAATGAAAGAGGGACTGTGAAGCAGGGGGCAGCAGTGTTGTAACATAAGGAAATGAAAGAGGGACTGTGAAGCAGAGGGCAGCAGTGTTGTAACATAAGGAAATGAAAGAGGAACTGTGAAGCAGAAGGCAGCAGTGTTGTAACATAAGGAAATGAAAGAGGAACTGTGAAGCAGAAGGCAGCAGTGTTGTAACATAAGGAAATGAAAGAGGAACTGTGAAGCAGAAGGCATCAGTGTTGTAACATAAGGAAATGAAACTGTGAAGCAGAGGGCAGCAGTATTGTAACATAAGGAAATGAAAGAGGGACTGTGAAGCAGAGGGCAGCAGTGTTGTAACATAAGGAAATGAAAGAGGGACTGTGAAGCAGAGGGCAGCAGTGTTGTAACATAAGGAAATGAAAGAGGGACTGTGAAGCAGAGGGCAGCAGTGTTGTAACATAAGGAAATGAAAGAGGAACTGTGAAGCAGAAGGCAGCAGTGTTGTAACATAAGGAAATGAAAGAGGGACTGTGAAGCAGAGGGCAGCAGTGTTGTAACATAAGGAAATGAAAGAGGGACTGTGAAGCAGGGGCAGCAGTGTTGTAACATAAGGAAATGAAAGAGGGACTGTGAAGCAGAGGGCAGCAGTGTTGTAACATAAGGAAATGAAAGAGGAACTGTGAAGCAGAAGGCAGCAGTGTTGTAACATAAGGAAATGAAAGAGGAACTGTGAAGCAGAAGGCAGCAGTGTTGTAACATAAGGAAATGAAAGAGGAACTGTGAAGCAGAAGGCATCAGTGTTGTAACATAAGGAAATGAAACTGTGAAGCAGAGGGCAGCAGTGTTGTAACATAAGGAAATGAAAGAAGCAGAAGGCAGCAGTGTTGTAACATAAGGAAATGAAACTGTGAAGCAGAGGGCAGCAGTGTTGTAACATAAGGAAATGAAAGAGGAACTGTGAAGCAGAAGCAGTGTTGTAACATGAAATGAAACTGTGAGCAGAGGGCAGCAGTGTTGTAACATAAGGAAATGAAACTGTGAAGCAGAGGGCACAGTGTTGTAACATGAAATGAAACTGTGAAGCAGAAGGCAGCAGTGTTGTAACATAAGGAAATGAAAGAGGAACTGTGAAGCAGAGGGCAGCAGTGTTGTAACATAAGGAAATGAAAGAGGAACTGTGAAGCAGAGGGCAGCAGTGTTGTAACATAAGGAAATGAAACTGTGAAGCAGAGGGCAGCAGTGTTGTAACATAAGGAAATGAAACTGTGAAGCAGAGGGCAGCAGTGTTGTAACATAAGGAAAAAAAGAGGAACTGTGAAGCAGAGGCAGCAGGGTTGTAACATAAGGAAATGAAACTGTGAAGCAGAGGGCAGCAGTGTTGTAACATAAGGAAATGAAAGAGGAACTGTGAAGCAGAAGGCAGCAGTGTTGTAACATAAGGAAATGAAAGAGGAACTGTGAAGCAGAAGGCAGCAGTGTTGTAACATAAGGAAATGAAACTGTGAAGCAGAGGGCAGCAGTATTGTAACATGAAATGAAAGAGGGACTGTGAAGCAGAGGGCAGCAGTGTTGTAACATAAGGAAATGAAAGAGGAACTGTGAAGCAGAGGGCAGCAGTGTTGTAACATAAGGAAATGAAACTGTGAAGCAGAAGGCAGCAGTGTTGTAACATAAGGAAATGAAACTGTGAAGCAGAGGGCAGCAGTATTGTAACATAAGGAAATGAAAGAGGGACTGTGAAGCAGAGGGCAGCAGTGTTGTAACATAAGGAAATGAAAGAGGGACTGTGAAGCAGAGGGCAGCAGTGTTGTAACATAAGGAAATGAAAGAGGAACTGTGAAGCAGAAGGCAGCAGTGTTGTAACATAAGGAAATGAAAGAGGGACTGTGAAGCAGAGGGCAGCAGTGTTGTAACATAAGGAAATGAAACTGTGAAGCAGAAGGCAGCAGTGTTGTAACATAAGGAAATGAAAGAGGAACTGTGAAGCAGAGGGCAGCAGTGTTGTAACATAAGGAAATGAAAGAGGAACTGTGAAGCAGAAGGCAGCAGTGTTGTAACATAAGGAAATGAAAGAGGAACTGTGAAGCAGAAGGCAGCAGTGTTGTAACATAAGGAAATGAAAGAGGAACTGTGAAGCAGAAGGCATCAGTGTTGTAACATAAGGAAATGAAACTGTGAAGCAGAGGGCAGCAGTATTGTAACATAAGGAAATGAAAGAGGAACTGTGAAACAGAGGGCAGCAGGGTTGTAACATAAGGAAATGAAACTGTGAAGCAGAGGGCAGCAGTGTTGTAACATAAGGAAATGAAACTGTGAAGCAGAGGGCAGCAGTGTTGTAACATAAGGAAATGAAAGAGGAACTGTGAATAAGGAAGAAACTGTGAAGCAGAGGGCAGCAGTGTTGTAACATAAGGAAATGAAAGAGGAACTGTGAAACAGAGGGCAGCAGGGTTGTAACATAAGGAAATGAAACTGTGAAGCAGAGGGCAGCAGTGTTGTAACATAAGGAAATGAAACTGTGAAGCAGAAGGCAGCAGTGTTGTAACATAAGGAAATGAAACTGTGAAGCAGAGGGCAGCAGTATTGTAACATAAGGAAATGAAAGAGGAACTGTGAAGCAGAGGGCAGCAGTGTTGTAACATAAGGAAATGAAACTGTGAAGCAGAGGGCAGCAGTGTTGTAACATAAGGAAATGAAACTGTGAAGCAGAGGGCAGCAGTGTTGTAACATAAGGAAATGAAACTGTGAAGCAGAAGGCAGCAGTGTTGTAACATAAGGAAATGAAAGAGGAACTGTGAAGCAGAGGGCAGCAGTGTTGTAACATAAGGAAATGAAAGAGGAACTGTGAAGCAGAGGGCAGCAGTGTTGTAACATAAGGAAATGAAACTGTGAAGCAGAGGGCAGCAGTGTTGTAACAAAAGGAAATGAAACTGTGAAGCAGAGGGCAGCAGTGTTGTAACATAAGGAAATAAAAGAGGAACTGTGAAGCAGAGGGCAGCAGTGTTGTAACATAAGGAAATGAAACTGTGAAGCAGAGGGCAGCAGTGTTGTAACATAAGGAAATGAAAGAGGAACTGTGAAGCAGAAGGCAGCAGTGTTGTAACATAAGGAAATGAAAGAGGAACTGTGAAGCAGAAGGCAGCAGTGTTTTAACATAAGGAAATGAAACTGTGAAGCAGAGGGCAGCAGTGTTGTAACATAAGGAAATGAAAGAGGGACTGTGAAGCAGAGGGCAGCAGTGTTGTAACATAAGGAAATGAAAGAGGGACTGTGAAGCAGAGGGCAGCAGTGTTGTAACATAAGGAAATGAAACTGTGAAGCAGAAGGCAGCAGTGTTGTAACATAAGGAATGAAACTGTGAAGCAGAGGGCAGCAGTATTGTAACATAAGGAAATGAAAGAGGGACTGTGAAGCAGAGGGCAGCAGTGTTGTAACATAAGGAAATGAAAGAGGGACTGTGAAGCAGAGGGCAGCAGTGTTGTAACATAAGGAAATGAAAGAGGAACTGTGAAGCAGAAGGCAGCAGTGTTGTAACATAAGGAAATGAAAGAGGGACTGTGAAGCAGAGGGCAGCAGTGTTGTAACATAAGGAAATGAAAGAGGGACTGTGAAGCAGGGGCAGCAGTGTTGTAACATAAGGAAATGAAAGAGGGACTGTGAAGCAGAGGGCAGCAGTGTTGTAACATAAGGAAATGAAAGAGGAACTGTGAAGCAGAAGGCAGCAGTGTTGTAACATAAGGAAATGAAAGAGGAACTGTGAAGCAGAAGGCAGCAGTGTTGTAACATAAGGAAATGAAAGAGGAACTGTGAAGCAGAAGGCATCAGTGTTGTAACATAAGGAAATGAAACTGTGAAGCAGAGGGCAGCAGTATTGTAACATAAGGAAATGAAAGAGGGACTGTGAAGCAGAGGGCAGCAGTGTTGTAACATAAGGAAATGAAAGAGGGACTGTGAAGCAGAGGGCAGCAGTGTTGTAACATAAGGAAATGAAAGAGGGACTGTGAAGCAGAGGGCAGCAGTGTTGTAACATAAGGAAATGAAAGAGGAACTGTGAAGCAGAAGGCAGCAGTGTTTAACATAAGGAAATGAAAGAGGGACTGTGAAGCAGAGGGCAGCAGTGTTGTAACATAAGGAAATGAAAGAGGGACTGTGAAGCAGGGGCAGCAGTGTTGTAACATAAGGAAATGAAAGAGGGACTGTGAAGCAGAGGGCAGCAGTGTTGTAACATAAGGAAATGAAAGAGGAACTGTGAAGCAGAAGGCAGCAGTGTTGTAACATAAGGAAATGAAAGAGGAACTGTGAAGCAGAAGGCAGCAGTGTTGTAACATAAGGAAATGAAAGAGGAACTGTGAAGCAGAAGGCATCAGTGTTGTAACAGGAAATGAAACTGTGAAGCAGAGGGCAGCAGTGTTGTAACATAAGGAAATGAAACTGTGAAGCAGAAGGCAGCAGTGTTGTAACATAAGGAAATGAAACTGTGAAGCAGAGGGCAGCAGTATTGTAACATAAGGAAATGAAAGAGGAACTGTGAAGCAGAGGGCAGCAGTGTTGTAACATAAGGAAATGAAACTGTGATGCAGAGGGCAGCAGTGTTGTAACATAAGGAAATGAAACTGTGAAGCAGAGGGCAGCAGTGTTGTAACATAAGGAAATGAAACTGTGAAGCAGAAGGCAGCAGTGTTGTAACATAAGGAAATGAAAGAGGAACTGTGAAGCAGAGGGCAGCAGTATTGTAACATAAGGAAATGAAAGAGGAACTGTGAAGCAGAGGGCAGTAGTGTTGTAACATAAGGAAATGAAACTGTGAAGCAGAGGGCAGCAGTGTTGTAACAAAAGGAAATGAAACTGTGAAGCAGAGGGCAGCAGTGTTGTAACATAAGGAAATAAAAGAGGAACTGTGAAGCAGAGGGCAGCAGGGTTGTAACATAAGGAAATGAAACTGTGAAGCAGAGGGCAGCAGTGTTGTAACATAAGGAAATGAAAGAGGAACTGTGAAGCAGAAGGCAGCAGTGTTGTAACATAAGGAAATGAAAAACTGTGAAGCAGAAGGCAGCAGTGTTTTAACATAAGGAAATGAAACTGTGAAGCAGAGGGCAGCAGTATTGTAACATAAGGAAATGAAAGAGGGACTGTGAAGCAGAGGGCAGCAGTGTTGTAACATAAGGAAATGAAAGAGGGACTGTGAAGCAGAGGGCAGCAGTGTTGTAACATAAGGAAATGAAACTGTGAAGCAGAAGGCAGCAGTGTTGTAACATAAGGAAATGAAACTGTGAAGCAGAGGGCAGCAGTATTGTAACATAAGGAAATGAAAGAGGGACTGTGAAGCAGAGGGCAGCAGTGTTGTAACATAAGGAAATGAAAGAGGGACTGTGAAGCAGAGGGCAGCAGTGTTGTAACATAAGGAAATGAAAGAGGAACTGTGAAGCAGATGGCAGCAGTGTTTTAACATAAGGAAATGAAAGAGGGACTGTGAAGCAGAGGGCAGCAGTGTTGTAACATAAGGAAATGAAAGAGGGACTGTGAAGCAGGGGGCAGCAGTGTTGTAACATAAGGAAATGAAAGAGGGACTGTGAAGCAGAGGGCAGCAGTGTTGTAACATAAGGAAATGAAAGAGGAACTGTGAAGCAGAAGGCAGCAGTGTTGTAACATAAGGAAATGAAAGAGGAACTGTGAAGCAGAAGGCAGCAGTGTTGTAACATAAGGAAATGAAAGAGGAACTGTGAAGCAGAAGGCATCAGTGTTGTAACATAAGGAAATGAAACTGTGAAGCAGAGGGCAGCAGTGTTGTAACATAAGGAAATGAAAGAGGAACTGTGAAACAGAGGGCAGCAGGGTTGTAACATAAGGAAATGAAAGAGGGACTGTGAAGCAGAGGGCAGCAGTGTTGTAACATAAGGAAATGAAAGAGGGACTGTGAAGCAGAGGGCAGCAGTGTTGTAACATAAGGAAATGAAAGAGGAACTGTGAAGCAGAAGGCAGCAGTGTTTTAACATAAGGAAATGAAAGAGGGACTGTGAAGCAGAGGGCAGCAGTGTTGTAACATAAGGAAATGAAAGAGGGACTGTGAAGCAGGGGCAGCAGTGTTGTAACATAAGGAAATGAAAGAGGAACTGTGAAGCAGAGGGCAGCAGTGTTGTAACATAAGGAAATGAAAGAGGAACTGTGAAGCAGAAGGCAGCAGTGTTGTAACATAAGGAAATGAAAGAGGAACTGTGAAGCAGAAGGCAGCAGTGTTGTAACATAAGGAAATGAAAGAGGAACTGTGAAGCAGAAGGCATCAGTGTTGTAACATAAGGAAATGAAACTGTGAAGCAGAGGGCAGCAGTGTTGTAACATAAGGAAATGAAACTGTGAAGCAGAAGGCAGCAGTGTTGTAACATAAGGAAATGAAACTGTGAAGCAGAGGGCAGCAGTGTTGTAACATAAGGAAATGAAAGAGGGACTGTGAAGCAGAGGGCAGCAGTGTTGTAACATAAGGAAATGAAACTGTGAAGCAGAGGGCAGCAGTGTTGTAACATAAGGAAATGAAAGAGGAACTGTGAAGCAGAGGGCAGCAGTGTTGTAACATAAGGAAATGAAAGAGGGACTGTGAAGCAGGGGGCAGCAGTGTTGTAACATAAGGACATGAAAGAGGGACTGTGAAGCAGAGGGCAGCAGTGTTGTAACATAAGGAAATGAAACTGTGAAGCAGAGGGCAGCAGTGTTGTAACATAAGGAAATGAAACTGTGAAGCAGAGGGCAGCAGTATTGTAACATAAGGAAATGAAAGAGGGACTGTGAAGCAGAGGGCAGCAGTGTTGTAACATAAGGAAATGAAAGAGGGACTGTGAAGCAGAGGGCAGCAGTGTTGTAACATAAGGAAATGAAACTGTGAAGCAGAGGGCAGCAGTGTTGTAACATAAGGAAATGAAACTGTGAAGCAGAGGGCAGCAGTGTTGTAACATAAGGAAATTAAACTGTGAAGCAAAAGGCAGCAGTGTTGTAACATAAGGAAATGAAACTGTGAAGCAGAGGGCAGCAGTGTTGTAACATAAGGAAATTAAACTGTGAAGCAAAAGGCAGCAGTGTTGTAACATAAGGAAATGAAAATGGAACTGTGAAGCAGGGGGCAGCAGTGTTGTAACATAAGGAAATGAAAGAGGAACTGTGAAGCAGAAGGCAGCAGTGTTGTAACATAAGGAAATGAAAGAGGAACTGTGAAGCAGAAGGCATCAGTGTTGTAACATAAGGAAATGAAACTGTGAAGCAGAGGGCAGCAGTGTTGTAACATAAGGAAATGAAACTGTGAAGCAGAAGGCAGCAGTGTTGTAACATAAGGAAATGAAACTGTGAAGCAGAGGGCAGCAGTATTGTAACATAAGGAAATGAAAGAGGAACTGTGAAGCAGAGGGCAGCAGTGTTGTAACATAAGGAAATGAAACTGTGATGCAGAGGGCAGCAGTGTTGTAACATAAGGAAATGAAACTGTGATGCAGAGGGCAGCAGTGTTGTAACATAAGGAAATGAAACTGTGAAGCAGAGGGCAGCAGTATTGTAACATAAGGAAATGAAAAGAACTGTGAAGCAGAGGGCAGTAGTGTTGTAACATAAGGAAATGAAACTGTGAAGCAGAGGGCAGCAGTGTTGTAACAAAAGGAAATGAAACTGTGAAGCAGAGGGCAGCAGTGTTGTAACATAAGGAAATAAAAGAGGAACTGTGAAGCAGAGGGCAGCAGGGTTGTAACATAAGGAAATGAAACTGTGAAGCAGAGGGCAGCAGTGTTGTAACATAAGGAAATGAAAGAGGAACTGTGAAGCAGAGGGCAGCAGTGTTGTAACATAAGGAAATGAAAGAGGAACTGTGAAGCAGAAGGCAGCAGTGTTTTAACATAAGGAAATGAAACTGTGAAGCAGAGGGCAGCAGTGTTGTAACATAAGGAAATGAAAGAGGGACTGTGAAGCAGAGGGCAGCAGTGTTGTAACATAAGGAAATGAAAGAACTGAAATGAAGCAGAGGGCACTGTGAAGCAGAAGGCAGCAGTGTTGTAACATAAGGAAATGAAACTGTGAAGCAGAGGGCAGCAGTATTGTAACATAAGGAAATGAAAGAGGGACTGTGAAGCAGAGGGCAGCAGTGTTGTAACATAAGGAAATGAAAGAGGGACTGTGAAGCAGAGGGCATCAGTGTTGTAACATAAGGAAATGAAAGAGGAACTGTGAAGCAGAAGGCAGCAGTGTTGTAACATAAGGAAATGAAAGAGGGACTGTGAAGCAGAGGGCAGCAGTGTTGTAACATAAGGACATGAAAGAGGGACTGTGAAGCAGGGGGCAGCAGTGTTGTAACATAAGGAAATGAAAGAGGGACTGTGAAGCAGAGGGCAGCAGTGTTGTAACATAAGGAAATGAAAGAGGAACTGTGAAGCAGAGGGCAGCAGTGTTGTAACATAAGGAAATGAAAGAGGAACTGTGAAGCAGAAGGCAGCAGTGTTGTAACATAAGGAAATGAAAGAGGAACTGTGAAGCAGAAGGCAGCAGTGTTGTAACATAAGGAAATGAAAGAAACTGTGAAGCAGAGGGCAGCAGTGTTGTAACATAAGGAAATGAAACTGTGAAGCAGGGGGCAGCAGTGTTGTAACATAAGGAAATGAAAGAGGGACTGTGAAGCAGAGGGCAGCAGTGTTGTAACATAAGGAAATGAAAGAGGGACTGTGAAGCAGAGGGCAGCAGTGTTGTAACATAAGGAAATGAAAGAGGGACTGTGAAGCAGAGGGCAGCAGTGTTGTAACATAAGGAAATGAAAGAGGAACTGTGAAGCAGAAGGCAGCAGTGTTTTAACATAAGGAAATGAAAGAGGGACTGTGAAGCAGAGGGCAGCAGTGTTGTAACATAAGGAAATGAAAGAGGGACTGTGAAGCAGAGGGCAGCAGTGTTGTAACATAAGGAAATGAAAGAGGGACTGTGAAGCAGAGGGCAGCAGTGTTGTAACATAAGGAAATGAAAGAGGAACTGTGAAGCAGAAGGCAGCAGTGTTGTAACATAAGGAAATGAAAGAGGAACTGTGAAGCAGAAGGCAGCAGTGTTGTAACATAAGGAAATGAAAGAGGAACTGTGAAGCAGAAGGCATCAGTGTTGTAACATAAGGAAATGAAAAACTGTGAAGCAGAGGGCAGCAGTGTTGTAACATAAGGAAATGAAACTGTGAAGCAGAAGGCAGCAGTGTTGTAACATAAGGAAATGAAACTGTGAAGCAGAGGGCAGCAGTGTTGTAACATAAGGAAATGAAAGAGGGACTGTGAAGCAGAGGGCAGCAGTGTTGTAACATAAGGAAATGAAACTGTGAAGCAGAGGGCAGCAGTGTTGTAACATAAGGAAATGAAAGAGGAACTGTGAAGCAGAGGGCAGCAGTGTTGTAACATAAGGAAATGAAAGAGGGACTGTGAAGCAGGGGGCAGCAGTGTTGTAACATAAGGACATGAAAGAGGGACTGTGAAGCAGAGGGCAGCAGTGTTGTAACATAAGGAAATGAAACTGTGAAGCAGAGGGCAGCAGTGTTGTAACATAAGGAAATGAAACTGTGAAGCAAAGGGCAGCAGTGTTGTAACATAAGGAAATGAAAGAGGGACTGTGAAGCAGAGGGCAGCAGTGTTGTAACATAAGGAAATGAAAGAGGGACTGTGAAGCAGAGGGCAGCAGTGTTGTAACATAAGGAAATGAAACTGTGAAGCAGAGGGCAGCAGTGTTGTAACATAAGGAAATGAAAGAGGGACTGTGAAGCAGAGGGCAGCAGTGTTGTAACATAAGGAAATTAAACTGTGAAGCAAAAGGCAGCAGTGTTGTAACATAAGGAAATGAAACTGTGAAGCAGAGGGCAGCAGTGTTGTAACATAAGGAAATGAAACTGTGAAGCAGAGGGCAGCAGTGTTGTAACATAAGGAAATGAAAATGGAACTGTGAAGCAGGGGGCAGCAGTGTTGTAACATAAGGAAATGAAAGAGGAACTGTGAAGCAGAAGGCAGCAGTGTTGTAACATAAGGAAATGAAAGAGGAACTGTGAAGCAGAAGGCAGCAGTGTTGTAACATAAGGAAATGAAACTGTGAAGCAGAGGGCAGCAGTGTTGTAACATAATAAGGAAATGAAACTGTGAAGCAGAAGGCAGCAGTGTTGTAACATAAGGAAATGAAACTGTGAAGCAGAGGGCAGCAGTGTTGTAACATAAGGAAATGAAAGAGGAACTGTGAAGCAGAGGGCAGCAGTGTTGTAACATAAGGAAATGAAACTGTGAAGCAGAGGGCAGCAGTGTTGTAACATAAGTAAATGAAACTGTGAAGCAGAAGGCAGCAGTGTTGTAACATAAGGAAATGAAACTGTGAAGCAGAGGGCAGCAGTATTGTAACATAAGGAAATGAAAGAGGGACTGTGAAGCAGAGGGCAGCAGTGTTGTAACATAAGGAAATGGAACTGTGATGCAGAGGGCACAGTGTTGAGGAAATGAAACTGTGAAGCAGAGGGCAGCAGTGTTGTAACATAGTGTTGTAACATAAAATGAAAGAGGAACTGTGAAGCAGAGGGCAGCAGTGTTGTAACATAAGGAAATGAAAGAGGGACTGTGAAGCAGAGGGCAGCAGTGTTGTAACATAAGGAAATGAAAGAGGAACTGTGAAGCAGAGGGCAGCAGTGTTGTAACATAAGGAAATGAAAGAGGGACTGTGAAGCAGAGGGCAGCAGTGTTGTAACATAAGGAAATGAAAGAGGGACTGTGAAGCAGGGGGCAGCAGTGTTGTAACATAAGGAAATGAAAGAGGGACTGTGAAGCAGAGGGCAGCAGTGTTGTAACATAAGGAAATTAAACTGTGAAGCAGAAGGCAGCAGTGTTGTAGCATAAGGAAATGAAACTGTGAAGCAGAAGGCAGCAGTGTTGTAACATAAGGAAATGAAAGAGGGACTGTGAAGCAGAGGGCAGCAGTGTTGTAACATAAGGAAATGAAACTGTGAAGCAGAGGGCAGCAGTGTTGTAACATAAGGAAATGAAACTGTGAAGCAGAGGGCAGCAGTGTTGTAACATAAGGAAATGAAACTGTGAAGCAGAGGGCAGCAGTGTTGTAACATAAGGAAATGAAAGAGAAACTGTGAAGCAGAGGGCAGCAGTGTTGTAACATAAGGAAATGAAATAGGAACTGTGAAGCAGAAGGCAGCAGTGTTGTAACATAAGGAAATGAAAGAGGAACTGTGAAGCAGAAGGCAGCAGTGTTGTAACATAAGGAAATGAAACTGTGAAGCAGAGGGCAGCAGTGTTGTAACATAAGGAAATGAAACTGTGAAGCAGAAGGCAGCAGTGTTGTAACATAAGGAAATGAAACTGTGAAGCAGAGGGCAGCAGTATTGTAACATAAGGAAATGAAAGAGGAACTGTGAAGCAGAGGGCAGCAGTGTTGTAACATAAGGAAATGAAACTGTGATGCAGAGGGCAGCAGTGTTGTAACATAAGGAAATGAAACTGTGATGCAGAGGGCAGCAGTGTTGTAACATAAGGAAATGAAACTGTGAAGCATAGGGCAGCAGTATTGTAACATAAGGAAATGAAAGAGGGACTGTGAAGCAGAGGGCAGCAGTGTTGTAACATAAGGAAATGAAACTGTGATGCAGAGGGCAGCAGTGTTGTAACATAAGGAAATGAAACTGTGAAGCAGAGGGCAGCAGTGTTGTAACATAAGGAAATGAAAGAGGAACTGTGAAGCAGAGGGCAGCAGTGTTGTAACATAAGGAAATGAAAGAGGGACTGTGAAGCAGAGGGCAGCAGTGTTGTAACATAAGGAAATGAAAGAGGAACTGTGAAGCAGAGGGCAGCAGTGTTGTAACATAAGGAAATGAAAGAGGGACTGTGAAGCAGAGGGCAGCAGTGTTGTAACATAAGGAAATGAAAGAGGGACTGTGAAGCAGGGGGCAGCAGTGTTGTAACATAAGGAAATGAAAGAGGGACTGTGAAGCAGAGGGCAGCAGTGTTGTAACATAAGGAAATTAAACTGTGAAGCAGAAGGCAGCAGTGTTGTAGCATAAGGAAATGAAACTGTGAAGCAGAAGGCAGCAGTGTTGTAACATAAGGAAATGAAAGAGGGACTGTGAAGCAGAGGGCAGCAGTGTTGTAACATAAGGAAATGAAACTGTGAAGCAGAGGGCAGCAGTGTTGTAACATAAGGAAATGAAAGAGGAACTGTGAAGCAGAGGGCAGCAGTGTTGTAACATAAGGAAATGAAACTGTGAAGCAAAGGGCAGCAGTGTTGTAACATAAGGAAATGAAAGAGGAACTGTGAAGCAGAGGGCAGCAGTGTTGTAACATAAGGAAATGAAAGAGGGACTGTGAAGCAGGGGCAGCAGTGTTGTAACATAAGGACATGAAACTGTGAAGCAGAGGGCAGCAGTGTTGTAACATAAGGAAATGAAACTGTGAAGCAGAGGGCAGCAGTGTTGTAACATAAGGAAATGAAACTGTGAAGCAAAGGGCAGCAGTGTTGTAACATAAGGAAATGAAAGAGGAACTGTGAAGCAGAGGGCAGCAGTGTTGTAACATAAGGAAATGAAAGAGGGACTGTGAAGCAGGGGGCAGCAGTGTTGTAACATAAGGACATGAAAGAGGGACTGTGAAGCAGAGGGCAGCAGTGTTGTAACATAAGGAAATGAAACTGTGAAGCAGAGGGCAGCAGTGTTGTAACATAAGGAAATGAAACTGTGAAGCAGAGGGCAGCATTATTGTAACATAAGGAAATGAAAGAGGGACTGTGAAGCAGAGGGCAGCAGTGTTGTAACATAAGGAAATGAAAGAGGGACTGTGAAGCAGAGGGCAGCAGTGTTGTAACATAAGGAAATGAAACTGTGAAGCAGAGGGCAGCAGTGTTGTAACATAAGGAAATGAAAGAGGAACTGTGAAGCAGAGGGCAGCAGTGTTGTAACATAAGGAAATTAAACTGTGAAGCAAAAGGCAGCAGTGTTGTAACATAAGGAAATGAAAGAGGAACTGTGAAGCAAAGGGCAGCAGTGTTGTAACATAAGGAAATGAAACTGTGAAGCAGAGGGCAGCAGTGTTGTAACATAAGGAAATGAAAATGGAACTGTGAAGCAGGGGGCAGCAGTGTTGTAACATAAGGAAATGAAAGAGGAACTGTGAAGCAGAGGGCAGCAGTGTTGTAACATAAGGAAATGAAAGAAACTGTGAAGCAAAGGGCAGCAGTGTTGTAACATAAGGAAATGAAACTGTGAAGCAGAGGGCAGCAGTGTTGTAACATAAGGAAATGAAACTGTGAAGCAGAGGGCAGCAGTATTGTAACATAAGGAAATGAAAGAGGAACTGTGAAGCAGAGGGCAGCAGTGTTGTAACATAAGGAAATGAAACTGTGATGCAGAGGGCAGCAGTGTTGTAACATAAGGAAATGAAACTGTGATGCAGAGGGCAGCAGTGTTGTAACATAAGGAAATGAAACTGTGAAGCAGAGGGCAGCAGTATTGTAACATAAGGAAATGAAAGAGGGACTGTGAAGCAGAGGGCAGCAGTGTTGTAACATAAGGAAATGAAACTGTGAAGCAGAGGGCAGCAGTGTTGTAACATAAGGAAATTAAACTGTGAAGCAGGGGGCAGCAGTGTTGTAACATAAGGAAATGAAAGAGGAACTGTGAAGCAGAGGGCAGCAGTGTTGTAACATAAGGAAATGAAAGAGGGACTGTGAAGCAGAGGGCAGCAGTGTTGTAACATAAGGAAATGAAAGAGGAACTGTGAAGCAGAGGGCAGCAGTGTTGTAACATAAGGAAATGAAAGAGGGACTGTGAAGCAGAGGGCAGCAGTGTTGTAACATAAGGAAATGAAAGAGGGACTGTGAAGCAGGGGGCAGCAGTGTTGTAACATAAGGAAATGAAAGAGGGACTGTGAAGCAGAGGGCAGCAGTGTTGTAACATAAGGAAATTAAACTGTGAAGCAGAAGGCAGCAGTGTTGTAGCATAAGGAAATGAAACTGTGAAGCAGAAGGCAGCAGTGTTGTAACATAAGGAAATGAAAGAGGGACTGTGAAGCAGAGGGCAGCAGTGTTGTAACATAAGGAAATGAAACTGTGAAGCAGAGGGCAGCAGTGTTGTAACATAAGGAAATGAAAGAGGAACTGTGAAGCAGAGGGCAGCAGTGTTGTAACATAAGGAAATGAAAGAGGGACTGTGAAGCAGGGGGCAGCAGTGTTGTAACATAAGGACATGAAAGAGGGACTGTGAAGCAGAGGGCAGCAGTGTTGTAACATAAGGAAATGAAACTGTGAAGCAGAGGGCAGCAGTGTTGTAACATAAGGAAATGAAACTGTGAAGCAGAGGGCAGCAGTATTGTAACATAAGGAAATGAAAGAGGGACTGTGAAGCAGAGGGCAGCAGTGTTGTAACATAAGGAAATGAAAGAGGGACTGTGAAGCAGAGGGCAGCAGTGTTGTAACATAAGGAAATGAAACTGTGAAGCAGAGGGCAGCAGTGTTGTAACATAAGGAAATGAAAGAGGAACTGTGAAGCAGAGGGCAGCAGTGTTGTAACATAAGGAAATTAAACTGTGAAGCAAAAGGCAGCAGTGTTGTAACATAAGGAAATGAAAGAGGAACTGTGAAGCAAAGGGCAGCAGTGTTGTAACATAAGGAAATGAAACTGTGAAGCAGAGGGCAGCAGTGTTGTAACATAAGGAAATGAAAATGGAACTGTGAAGCAGCGGGCAGCAGTGTTGTAACATAAGGAAATGAAAGAGGAACTGTGAAGCAGAGGGCAGCAGTGTTGTAACATAAGGAAATTAAACTGTGAAGCAAAAGGCAGCAGTGTTGTAACATAAGGAAATGAAACTGTGAAGCAGAGGGCAGCAGTGTTGTAACATAAGGAAATTAAACTGTGAAGCAAAAGGCAGCAGTGTTGTAACATAAGGAAATGAAAGAGGAACTGTGAAGCAGAGAGCAGCAGTGTTGTAACATAAGGAAATGAAAGAGGAACTGTGAAGCAGAGGGCAGCAGTGTTGTAACATAAGGAAATGAAAGAGGAACTGTGAAGCAGAGGGCAGCAGTGTTGTAACATAAGGAAATGAAAGAGGAACTGTGAAGCAGAAGGCAGCAGTGTTGTAACATAAGGAAATGAAAGAGGAACTGTGAAGCAGAGGGCAGCAGTGTTGTAACATAAGGAAATGAAAGAGGAACTGTGAAGCAGAGGGCAGCAGTGTTGTAACATAAGGAAATGAAAGAGGAACTGTGAAGCAGAGGGCAGCAGTGTTGTAACATAAGGAAATAAAAGAGGAACTGTGAAGCAGAAGGCAGCAGTGTTGTAACATAAGGAAATAAAAGAGGAACTGTGAAGCAGAGGGCAGCAGTGTTGTAACATAAGGAAATGAAAGAGGGACTGTGAAGCAGAGGGCAGCAGTGTTGTAACATAAGGAAATGAAAGAGGAACTGTGAAGCAGAGGGCAGCAGTGTTGTAACATAAGGAAATGAAAGAGGGACTGTGAAGCAGGGGGCAGCAGTGTTGTAACATAAGGAAATGAAAGAGGAACTGTGAAGCAGAGGGCAGCAGTGTTGTAACATAAGGAAATGAAAGAGGAACTGTGAAGCAGGGGGCAGCAGTGTTGTAACATAAGGAAGTGGTTGAAATGTACACAATTGTCACCCAGAGGAAAATTAGGAAGGGTCATGCTTCTTCTCTTTCAGTCAGGGGAGGGTTTAGGATTAGTTTTATTTAGTCCAGGGGAGGGTGATGTCATTTGTAATCGATAAAATGCCATATTGCTCAGTGTTTGAGAATCATGACTTATTATATCTTGATGTGTGACCAATGCTGCCCCCCCTCCCTGATTCTCTGCCCAATGCTGCCCCCCCTCCCTGATTCTCTGCCCGGTGCGCAATATCAAGTGTGCCTAGTGTGGTCGCTATCACAATGATCAGGGAGAGTGACTATGACTATACAGAGCCTATACCACAGACTATATTGATGTCCTGTTCAGTTTGACAGGGAGAGTGACTATAGAGAGAGTGACTATAGACTATACTGGTGTCCTGTTCAGTTTGACAGGGAGAGTGACTATAGACTATATTGATGTCCTGTTCAGTTTGACAGGGAGAGTGACTATAGACTATATTGATGTCCTGTTCAGTTTGACAGGGAGAGTGACTATAGAGAGAGTGACTATAGACTATACTGGTGTCCTGTTCAGTTTGACAGGGAGAGTGACTATAGACTATACTGATGTCCTGTTCAGTTTGACAGGGAGAGTGACTATAGAGAGAGTGACTATAGACTATACTGATGTTCTGTTCAGTTTGACAGGGAGAGTGACTATAGACTATACTGATGTTCTGTTCAGTTTGACAGGGAGAGTGACTATAGACTATACTGATGTCCTGTTCAGTTTGACAGGGAGAGTGACTATAGACTATATTGATGTCCTGTTCAGTTTGACAGGGAGAGTGACTATAGACTATACTGGTGTCCTGTTCAGTTTGACAGGGAGAGTGACTATAGAGAGAGTGACTATAGACTATACTGATGTTCTGTTCAGTTTGACAGGGAGAGTGACTATAGACTATACTGATGTTCTGTTCAGTTTGACAGGGAGAGTGACTATAGACTATACTGATGTCCTGTTCAGTTTGACAGGGAGAGTGACTATAGACTATATTGATGTCCTGTTCAGTTTGACAGGGAGAGTGACTATAGAGAGAGTGACTATAGACTATATTGATGTTCTGTTCAGTTTGACAGGGAGAGTGACTATAGAGAGAGTGACTATAGACTATATTGATGTCCTGTTCAGTTTGACAGGGAGAGTGACTATAGAGAGAGTGACTATAGACTATACTGATGTCCTGTTCAGTTTGACAGGGAGAGTGACTATAGACTATACTGATGTCCTGTTCAGTTTGACAGGGAGAGTGACTATAGACTATACTGGTGTCCTGTTCAGTTTGACAGGGAGAGTGACTATAGAGAGAGTGACTATAGACTATACTGGTGTCCTGTTCAGTTTGACAGGGAGAATGCCAAGATGAGCAGGAGAACCGGAGGTAAGCTTGCTACTGCTGTAATTGATTTTAATAAAGATGTTATGTTATATGTTTCATTGCCCATAATGATGCTATTTATCCGAGTTATTGACCTCACAATAAGCCATATTTGTGTAATTTCCATAACATGTCTTTGAAGCGGCAGCTGTTGAGATGGACAGAACACGTGTCCTAAAAGCAGACTAATTCGAGAGGTCTAATTCAGTTAAACGGTCTTCAAATGAAAATGGCTTTAGGCTACTAACAACAAGAGCACTTTGTGTTGGAGAATATTTCTTCCTATTCGGGAAATAAGAGGTAGGCCTGTACCTGTTTGACAGATGACATTATAGTGAACTATCCATAGATTGTGTCAGCCAATTCCTCCAGGCACCATGCACTCTTCAGATATCTCAGTGCCAGTGAAGGGCTTGGTGTGTTCATTTAAAACCAGGGCTCCATTTGATTGGGGAATATGAGGGTGTGTGAAGGTTTTGTGGCTTTTCTTAAAGAAAATGGCTGAAAACATAGACCTACCCTTTGTTAGTTTAAGATTAAGAAATAAAATGTAACGGCCCTGATTATATTTAAGCGCTTAGGCCCGAGGGGGTGTGGTTTATTGCCAATATACCACGGCTAAGGGCTGTTCTTAGGCAAGACGCATCGCCGGAGTGACTGAACACAGCCCTAAGTCGTGGTACATAAACTCAGCAAAAAAAGAAACGTCCCTTTTTCAGGACCCTGTCTTTCAAAGATGATTCGTGAAAATCCAAATAACTTCACATATCTTCATTGTAAAGGGTTTAAACATTGTTTCCCATGCTTGTTCAATGAACCATAAACAATGAACATGCACCTGTGGAACAGTCGTTAAGACACTAACAGCTTACAGACGGTAGGCAATTAAGGTCACAGTTATCAAAACTTAGGACACTAAAGAGGCCTTTCTACTGACTCTGAAAAACACCAAAAGAAAGATGCTCAGGGTCCCTGCTCATCTGTGTGAACGTGCCTTAGGCATGCTGAAAGGAGGATTCCCCCAGAAATGTCCGGGAACTTGCAGGTGCCTTGGTGGAAGAATGGTTACATCTCACAGCAAGAACTGGCAAATCTGGTGCTGTCCATGAGGAGGAGATTCCACTGCAGTACTTAATGCAGCTGGTGGCCACACCAGATACTGACTGTAACTTTTGATTTTGAACCCCCTTTGTTCAGGGACACATTATTCAATTTATGTTAGTCACATGTCTGTGGAACTTGTTCAGTTTATGTCTCAGTTGTTGAATCTTGTCATGTTCATAAATATTTACACATGTTAAGTTTGCTGGAAATAAACACAGTTGACAATGAGAGGACGTTTCTTTTTCTTTTTTTTACATTTCAGCAGGCTATTAAACACCATAGTAACTCTAAATCAGTCAAGAGCAAGCCAGGTAGCCTAAGGACTGAACATTAATTAGTAAGGCTACATTATTATTATTATTTCAAGGCTATAACCTGCCATTTGAGAAATAAATTGAGAAGCATTTGTGACAACAGTACTTCAACAACATGTCCATACATTTCACATTTAGGCTGTATTAAATTCAATTTAAAAAGATAATGACAGAATTAAATAAACATGAAACAAAAAATGCCTTATTAGGTTATACAGTGATTCTACAATGCCTTTTGAGTTCACTTTTAGAAAAACAAGACAGTCTGGTTTTAGGATCATGCGATGAGCTGTGTTCATTTAGCCTAGCAGATGCTCTTATATTCCCATGCCCTAATCACAGTCAACACAAATCTATTGTGTAACAACAATATCATGGAATTCAACAGAATAAATTAGAGAAAATGATATTTTCCCAATTGAATAAAGTTACTAGTGCACACAGGCCTACCTGATGAAATGCACCTGCTGTGTAAAACAAACAAATGGCTTTTTTCTCAAATTCAGTCATGTAAAATAACATAGAACTGTATGAAATGTGTTTATAAAAGGATGTTTTTTCTCAGACAGCAAGTCTGCGAATCCACAACCTTCTGGCTACTTTACCACGTTTAATAAACCAAGAACAGGTTCAAAACAGCACATCTGAAGGCTCTGGTCCTAGGACAGACCAGAGCCTTTAGGTGTGCTGTTTTAAACCTCCCTCCTAGGACAGACCAGAGCCATTAGATGTGCTGTTTTTAACCTCCCTCCTAGGACAGACCAGAGCCTTTAGATGTGCTGTTTTTAACCTCCCTCCTAGGACAGACCAGAGCCTTTAGATGTGCTGTTTTTAACCTCCCTCCTAGGACAGACCAGAGCCTTTAGATGTGCTGTTTTTAACCTCCCTCCTAGAACAGACCAGAGCCTTTAGATGTGCTGTTTTTAACCTCCCTCCTAGGACAGACCAGAGCCTTTAGATGTGCTGTTTTAACCTCCCTCCTAGGACAGACCAGAGCCTTTAGATGTGCTGTTTTTAACCTCCCTCCTAAAGGACAGACCAGAGCCTTTAGATGTGCTGTTTTTAACCTCCCTCCTAGGACAGACCAGAGCCTTTAGATGTGCTGTTTTTAACCTCCCTCCTAGGACAGACCAGGAGGATGTTAAGTTGTAGGTGTGTTCTCTGCTATCCACTTGAGGTTTCATTATTATTTGGGCTATAAGGGAGGGTCAATTGTTTGTTTTTTCAATCGCTCGGGAGTGTGGGACCAAAAAAGATTTGACTGAATGAGGGCCATCCATTTTCCTTTCAGAGAGGTCGGCTTTCTCCTGGTATCCCTCATTATAAATAACGTACAGTCAGTGTTGTAGCATAAGTCATTAATTAGCAAAGCAGAGTTGTTCCGTTATTCAGAAGCTCATAGTGTTACGTTTATCTGTCAGTAAAAGTCATGGCTGCAAGGCCAACAATGAGCACACACACACAGTGTTTGGCAGCCTGCCACCTCAACTCACACACAGGGCAATCACACATACACACATTTAATTTTAGCAGACTCTCTTGTCTAGAGTGATGTACAGGAGGAATTTGGGTTAAGTGCCTTGCTCAAGGGCACATCAACATATTTTTCACCTAGTTGGCTCAGGGATTGGAACCAGCGACCTTTTGGTTACTGGCCCAATGCTCTGAACCTCTAGGCTATCTGACACTCCACTCATGAACGGACATGCACACACACCTATGGGCACGCATGCACACACACACACACATGGACACGAACGCACCCACACAAGCATGCACACACACACACGCATGGGACGCACACAAAAAGGCACACACACACACACATGCACACACTGATACACACACTGCCACAGATCGTGGAAGACGGAGCAGCAGCCCTCAAAGTGCAAAAGCATGTTACCTAATTGCAGTCTGTTTACCTCATAGACAGGACCCATGCTGTGTTCAGTACACAGGCCTCATCCATGATGAATAACACACCTCACTAGCGCCAGCCGAGGGTGTGTGTGTGTGTGTGTGTGTGTGTGTGTGTGTGTGTGTGTGTGTGTGTGTGTGTGTGTGTGTGTGTGTTGGTCTGTGTAATTTGCATGTCCAGCCCTCCCATTCTCCTGAGACATAACACTGTATATTCCTGCACATATTAAAAGGGTTTGTATGGAAGAGCTAGTCTACCGCTGCACAGTGGAACACTTTCAGCTGACAAAACAGGGGGAAAGATTCAACATTTCCTGTCCTGTATTGTTGGGTTTAATTAAATGTTCAGCTCTAATTACAATTAGGGGGCCATTATGTATAGTTATCAGGGAGCAGCAGAGATTTATAGTTAGGATCAGGGAGCAGCAGAGATTTATTATGTATAGTTAGGATCAGGGAGCAGCAGAGATGTATTATGTATAGTTAGGATCAGGGAGCAGCAGAGATGTATTATGTATAGTAAGGATCAGGGAGCAGCAGAGATGTATTATGTATAGTTAGGATCAGGGAGCAGCAGAGATGTATTATAGTAAGGATCAGAGAGCAGCAGAGATGTATTATTTATAGTAAGGATCAGGGGAGCAGCAGAGATGTATTATTTATAGTAAGGATCAAGGAGCAGCAGAGATGTATTATGTATAGTTAGGATCAGGGAGCAGCAGAAATGTATTATTTATAGTTAGGATAAGGGAGCAGCAGAGATGTATTATTTATAGTTAGGATCAGGGAGCAGCAGAGATGTATTATGTATAGTTAGGATCAGGGAGCAGCAGAGATGTATTATGTATAGTAAGGATCAGGGAGCAGCAGAGATTTATTATGTATAGTTAGGATCAGGGAGCAGCAAAGATGTATTATTTATAGTAAGGATCAGGGAGCAGCAGAGATGTATTATTTATAGTAAGGATCAGGGAGCAGCAGAGATGTATTATTTATAGTAAGGATCAGGGAGCAGCAGAGATGTATTATGTATAGTAAGGATCAGGGAGCAGCAGAGATGTATTATGTATAGTAAGGATCAGGGAGCAGCAGAGATGTATTATGTATAGTAGGATTATGTATTATTTATAGTAAGGATCAGGGAGCAGCAGAGATGTATTATGTATAGTAGGATCAGGGAGCAGCAGAGATGTATTATTTATAGTAAGGATCAGGGAGCAGCAGAGATGTATTATTTATAGTAAGGATCAGGGAGCAGCAGAGATGTATTATGTATAGTTAGGATCAGGGAGCAGCAGAGATGTATTATGTATAGTAAGGATCAGGGAGCAGCAGAGATGTATTATGTATAGTTAGGATCAGGGAGCAGCAGAGATGTATTATTTATAGTAAGGATCAGGGAGCAGCAGAGATGTATTATTTATAGTAAGGATCAGGGAGCAGCAGAGATGTATTATGTATAGATAGGATCAGGGAGCAGCAGAGATGTATTATTTATAGTAGAGATGATCAGGGAGCAGCAGAGATGTATTATTTATAGTTAGGATCAGGGAGCAGCAGAGATGTATTATTTATAGTAAGGATCAGGGAGCAGCAGAGATGTATTATGTATAGTTAGGATCAGGGAGCAGCAGAGATGTATTATTTATATAGGATCAGGGAGCAGCAGAGATGTATTATGTATTAGGATCAGGGAGCAGCAGAGATTTATTATGTATAGTAAGGATCAGGGAGCAGCAGAGATTTATTATTTATAGTAAGGATCAGGGAGCAGCAGAGATGTATTATTTATAGTTATGTATTATTTATAGTAAGGATCAGGGAGCAGCAGAGGATCAGGGAGCAGCAGAGATGTATTATTTATAGATAGGATCAGGGAGCAGCAGAGATGTATTATGTATAGATAGGATCAGGGAGCAGCAGAGATGTATTATTTATAGATAGGATCATTTATGGGAGCAGCAGAGATGTATTATTTATAGATAGGATCAGGGAGCAGCAGAGATGTATTATTTATAGATAGGATCAGGGAGCAGCAGAGATGTATTATGTATAGTAAGGATCAGGGAGCAGCAGAGATGTATTATGTATAGTTAGGATCAGGGAGCAGCAGAGATGTATTATGTATAGTTAGGATCAGGGAGCAGCAGAGATGTATTATGTATAGTAAGGATTAGGGGAGGTCCACAGGAAGGATATAACCCACCCACTTTGCCAAAGCACAGCCCCCACACCACTAGAGGGATATCTTCAACCACCAACTTACCATCCTGAGACAAGGCTGAGTATAGCCCACAAAGATCACCGCCATGGCACAACCTTTTCAAAGGGGGCGCCAACCCAGACAGAAAGGATGACCAACATCAGTGAATCATTACCCACTCAGGTGATGCACCCCTTCCAGGGACGGCATGAGCCAGCCCCAGTAAGCCAGTGACTCAGCCCTGTAATAGGGTTAGAGGCAGAGAATCCCAGTGGAAAGAGGGGAACTAGGCCAGGCATGTTTGAGACAGCAATGAAGGTTCGTTGCTCCAGAGCCTTTCCTTTCACCTTCCCACTCCTGGGCCAGACTACACTCAATCATATGACCCACTGAAGAGATTAGTCTTCAGTAAAGACTTAAAGGTTGAGACCGAGTTTGCGTCTCTGACATGGGTAGGCAGACCGTTCCATAAAATGGAGCTCTATAGGAGAAAGCCCTGGCTCCAGCTGTTGCTTAGAAATTCTAGGGACAATTAGGAGGCCTGCGTCTTGTGACCGTAGCGTGCATGTAGGTTTATCACGGCAGAAAGGACCAAATCAGAGAGATAGGTAGGAGCAAGCCCATGTAATGCTTTGTTTAGGTTAGCAGTAAAACCTTGAAAATCATCCCTTGCTTTGACAGGAAGCCAGTGTAGGGAGGCTACCACAGTAATATGATCAAATGTTTTGGTTCTAGTCAGGATTCTGAAAGCGCCAGTATTTAGCACTAACTGAAGTTTATTTAGTGCTTTATCCGAGGCGTAGCCAGACAAAAAGTGTTAAAGAGCATTGCAGTAGTCTAACCTAGAAGTGACAAAAGCATGGATTCATTTTTCGGCATCATTTTTGGAGAGAAAGTTTCTGTTTTTGCAATGTTACGTAGATGGAAAAAGCTGTCCTTGAAATGGTCTTGATATGTTCTTCAACAATGGACAGATCAGGGTCCAGATAACGACCGAGGTCCTTCACAGTTTTATTTGGACAGAACTTGTTTACAACCATTGGACAGATCAATTGTCAGATTCAACAGAAGATCTCTTTGTTTCTTGGGACCTAGAACAAGCATCTCTGTTTTGTCACCTAGTTTAAAAGTAGAAAGTTTGCAGCCATCCACTTCCTTACTGTTATAAACACATGCTTCTAGTTATAATGGACAGTTTTGGGGCTTCACCATGTTTCATTGAAATGTACAGCTGTGTGTCATCCGCATAGCAGTGAAAGTTAACATTATGTTTTTGAATAACATCCCCAAGAGGTAAAATATATGTTGAAAACAATAGTGGTCCTAAAACGGAACCTTGTTTAGGAACACCGCTAAATTTACAGTTGATTTGTCAGAGGACAAACCATTCACTGTTATAATGGACAAACTGATATCACTTTCCAACAGATAAGATCTAAACCAGGCCAGAACTTGTCCGTGTAGACCAATTTGGGTTTCCAATCTCTCCAATGGAAGAATGTGGTGATCGATGGTATCAAAAGCAGCACTAAGGTCTAGGAGCACGAGGACAGATGCAGAGCCTCGGTCCGATGCCATTAAAATGTCATTTACCACCTTCACAAGTGCCGTCTCAGTGCTATGATGTGGTCTAAAACCAGACAGAAGCATTTCCTGTATGGACATTGTTTGTCTTCAGGAAGGCAGTGAGTTGCTGCGCAACAGCCTTTTCTAAAATTTTGAGACAGAATGGAAGATTCGATATAATGGACAGAATGTCTTGTTTTTATATTTTCTGGGACAGAATGGTTTATTTTTCAAGATGGACAGGCTTTATTACTGCCACTCTCCTTTTAGTGAGTTTGGTACACATCCGGTGGATAGAGAGTCCGTTTATTACTCCTGTTATAATGGACATATCTTGTTTACTTCAGGGCCAATGCACAGGAATGTCTTAGCTCTTTCAGTAAGTTTAGTTGGAATAGGGTCCAGTATGCAGCTTGAAGGTTTAGAGGCCATGATTATTTTCATCATTGTGTCAAGAGATACAGTACTAAAACACTTGAGCGTCTCTCTTGATCCTAGGTCCTGGCAGAGTTGTCTGCAGACTCTAGGACAACTGAGCTTTATAAGGACATACTTTGCTTGATTTAAAGAGGAGTCTGTAATTTGCTTTCTAATAATCATAATTTTTCCTCAAAGAAGTTCATGAATTTATCATTGCTAAAGTGAAAGTCATCCTCTCTTGGGGAATGCTGCTTTTAGTTAGCTTTGCGACAGTATCAAATCTTAAGGAATTTCGGATTGTTCTTATTTTCCTCAAATAAGGGAACGTTCCCCTTATCATTTCCTGTACATAGGTCTATACCTCACATTTCGTTATAAATGTCCCTCTTCTTCTCAGATACAATGGCAATATAGTTCACAAGTCTTCTCACATTGTCTGCCACCTGTTAAACAATCGACTACAAGCCCAAGGTCTCTCCCCTCCCTGGGTGGGGACAGAATGTCCTGTAAGGAACACAGTATTCCAGCCGGTCTGACGATAGCTCCATTAGTTTCTAACAAGGAACAGAAAGTCCTTGTTCTAATTCTTGACTAAAACTACAAACATCAGATTTAGTGTTGTGATTCTAATAAGATTCATACAATCATACAGTGACAGGGTAGTATTCTGTTTAGTTATAGTTCTTTGTTAAATGTATACATCATTTAGTCATTATTCATAAAAATCCCATAACAACGTGTTTCACACACACAGCACACACACACACACACACACACACACACACACACACACACACACACACACACACACAAATCATTCCGCACCCCCACCACACACACGCATAACGTTCCGAGGACCCACCACACACATACACACACACACACACGTATATTGACCTATATTCACCACAACACACACTCTCATCAGAAAGCGCCAGGAGAGTTCATTAACAACAAGAGGGGGAGTGAATGGCAGAGTCTGCACCGATGCCCCTGCACCGAGGCGTAAGGTTTAATGCAAAACAGTGTTATGATGCCAAATAATTCATGATCCGGGATGGCCACATTAGAACCAATCACTTCATTTGGAGCTCGTCCTTCTCCTGTTATAATGGACCTTCTCCTCACTCTCCTGTTATAATGGACAGAATGTCTTATTCTTCCTCCTGTTATAACTCACTCTACTGTTATAATGGACAGAATGGCTTGTTTACTTCACTCTCCTGTTATAATGGACTGAATGTCTTCACTCTACTGTTTGGCTCACTCTCCTGTTATAATGGACAGAATGAATGTCTTGTTTACTTCACTCTCATGTTATAATGGACACAATGTCTTATTCTCCTCACTCTCCTGTTATAATGGACAGAATGTCTTGTTTACTTCACTCTCCTGTTATAATGGACAGAATGTCTTGTTCACTTCACTCTCATGTTATAATGGACAGAATGTCTTGTTTACTTCACTCTCCTGTTATAATGGACAGAATGTCTTGTTTAATACACTCTCCTGTTATAATGGACAGAATGTCTATTCTCCTCATCACTGTTCCTCTCCTGTTATAATGGACAGAATGTCTTATTCTTCACTCTCCTGTTATAATGGACAGAATGGCTTGTTTACTTCACTCTCCTGTTATAATGGATAGAATGTCTTGTTTACTTCACTCTCCTGTTATAATGGATAGAATGTCTTGTTTACTTCACTCTCATGTTATAATGGACAGAATGTCTTGTTTACTTCACTCTCCTGTTATAATGGACAGAATGTCTTGTTTAATGGAATCACTGATTCTCCTCATGTTATAATGGACAGAATGTCTTATTCTCCTCACTCTGGACCTGTTCCTGTTATAATGGACAGAATGTCTTGTTTACTTCACTCTCCTGTTATAATGGACAGAATGTCTTCTCTTACTTCTGTTATAATGGGAATGTCTCTCCATGTTATAATGGACAGAATGTCTTGTTTACTTCACTCTCCTGTTATAATGGACAGAATGTCTTGTTTACTTCACTCTCATGTTATAATGGACAGAATGTCTTGTTTACTTCACTCTCCTGTTATAATGGACAGAATGTCTTGTTTACTTCACTCTCCTGTTATAATGGACAGAATGTCTTATTCTCCTCACTCTGTTATCCTGTTGTTATAATGGACAGAATAATGGACAGAATGTCTTGTTCAAATGATCAGCACTCTCTGGGATAACAAGAAAATAATACTATTGAGTTCTCTCTCACACTCTCTCACACTCTCTCACACTCTCACACACTCACATAACACACACACACACACACACACACACACACACACACACACACACACACACACACACACACACACACACACACACACACACACACACACACACACACACCTGTTATACATGGACATACACACACACACACATCTCTACTTTATTTAGCTGGATGGAAGCAGGGTATTATGGGTGATGATGGGAATGTCTTGTTCCTTAGCCCGTGGTCAAGGCTCTGCATGCCCATTAAATATAGCTTCCGTACTCTCCTGTTAAAACACTAATGTCTATATGTCTACTGTTAGGGAAATAAATGGGTGTTGCTCTCCCTGCACTTGCTCACTTCATTTACCCATTATGGCTCAATACTTTATAAAGGGAGAGAACAAACAGGGTGGAGGGACACAAAGGAGGGAGGTGCTCTGTGTCTAGGGTCCTAACACACAGGGACACAAAGGAGGGAGGTGCTGTGTGTCTGAGGTCTTAACACACAGGACACACACATCTCTTTAAAGGAGCAGGGATGGGTGATGTGCTCTGTGTCTAGGGTCCTAACACACAGGGACACAAAGGAGGGAGGTGCTGTGTGTCTGAGGTCTTAACACACAGGGAGACACAGGATGGAGGTGCTCTGTGTCTAGGGTCCTAACACACAGGGACACAAAGGAGGGAGGTGCTCTGTGTCTAGGGTCCTAACACACAGGGACACAAAGGAGGGAGGTGCTCTGTGTCTAGGGTCCTAACACACAGGGACACACAGGGAGGGAGGTGCTGTGTGTCTAGGTCCTAACACACAGGGAGACAAAGGAGGGAGGTGCTCTGTGTCTAGGGTCCTAACACACAGGGAGACACAGGAGGGAGGTGCTCTATGTCTAGGGTCCTAACACACAGGGACACAAAGGAGGGAGGTGCTCTGTGTCTAGGGTCCTAACACACAGGGACACAAAGGAGGGAAGGGTCCTAACACACAGGGAGACAAAGGAGGGAGGTGTTCTGTGTCTAGGGTCCTAACACACAGGGAGACACAAAGGAGGGAGGTGCTCTGTTTCTAGGGTCCTAACACACAGGGAGACAAAGGAGGGAGGTGCCCTGTGTCTAGGGTCCTAACACACAGGGAAACAAAGGAGGGAGGTGCTCTGTGTCTAGGGTCCTAACACACAGGGAGACACAGGAGGGAGGTGCTCTGAGTCTAGGGTCCTAACACACAGGGAGACAAAGGAGGGAGGTGCTCTGTGTCTAGGGTCCTAACACACAGGGAGACACAGGAGGGATGTGCTCTGTGTCTAGGGTCCTAACACACAGGGAGACACAGGAGGGATGTGCTCTGTTTCTAGGGTCCTAACACACAGGGAGACAAAGGAGGGAGGTGCTCTGTGTCTAGGGTCCTAACACACAGGGACACAAAGGAGGGAGGTGCTCTGTGTCTAGGGTCCTAACACACAGGGAGACACAGGAGGGAGGTGCTGTGTGTCTAGGGTCCTAACACACAGGGACACAAAGGAGGGAGGTGCTCTGTGTCTAGGGTCCTAACACACAGGGACACAAAGGAGGGAGGTGCTCTGTGTCTAGGGTCCTAACACACAGGGAGACACAGGAGGGAGGTACTGTGAGTCTGGGGTCCTAACCCACAGGGGAGACAAAGGAGGAGGGAGGTGTCTGGTATCCTAACCCACAGGGGAGAGAAAGGAGGAGGGAGGTGTCTGGGGTCCTAACCCACAGGGAGACAAAGGAGGGTGGTGTCTGGGGTCCTAACCCACAGGGAGACAAAGGAGGAGGGAGGTGTCTTGGGTCCTAACCCACAGGGAGACAATGGAGGAGGGAGGTGCTGTGTGTCTGGGGTCCTAACCCACAGGGGAGACAAAGAAGGAGGGAGGTGTCTTTGGGTCCAAACCCACAGGGGAGACAAAGGAGGGAGGTGCTGTGTGTCTAGGGTCCTAGCCCACAGGGGAGACAAAGGAGGATGAAGGTGTCTGGGGTCCTAACCCACAAGGGAGACAAAGGAGGAGGGAGTTGTCTGGTATCCTAACACACAGGGAGACAAAGGGGGAGGGAGATGTCTTGGGTCCTAATCCACAGGGAGACAAAGGAGGAGGGAGGTGTCTGGGGTCCTAAGTCACAGGGAGACAATGGAGGGAGGTGTCGGTTCCTAACCCACAGGGAGACAAAGGAGGAGGGAGGTGTCTTTGGTTCTAACCCACAGGGAGACAAAGGAGAAGGGAGATGTATTGGGTCCTAACCCACAGGGAGAGAAAGGAGGAGGGAGGTGTTGTGTGTCTGGGGTCCTAACCCACAGTGGAGACAAAGAAGGAGGGAGATGTCTTGGATCCTAACCCACAGGGATACGAAGGAGGGGGGTGCTGTGTGTCTGGGGTCCTAATACACAGGGGAGACAAAGGAGGGAGGTGCTGTGTGTCTGGGGTCCTAACCCACACGGGAGGCAAAGGAGGAGGGAGGTGTCTGGGGTCCTAACATACAGGGGAGACAAAGGAGGAGGGAGGTGTCTGGGGTCCTAACCCACAGGGAGACAATGGAGGGAGGGAGGTGTCTTGGGTCCTAACACACAGTGAGACAAAGGAGGAGGGAGGTGTTGTGTGTCTGGTGTCCTAACCCACAGGGGAGGCAAAGGAGGGAGGTGCTGTGTATCTGGGGTCCTAACCCAAAGGGGAAGCAAAGGAGGGAGGTGCTGTGTGTCTGGGGTCCTAACCCACAGGGGAGGCAAAGGAGGGAGGTACTGTGTGTCTGGGGTCCTAACCCACAGGGGAGGCAAAGGGGAGGTGCTGTGTGTCTGGGGTCCTAACCCACAGGGGAGGCAAAGGAGGGAGGTGCTGTGTGTCTGGGGTCCTAATACACAGGGGAGACAAAGGAGGGAGGTGCTGTGTGTCTGGGGTCCTAACCCACACGGGAGGCAAAGGAGGAGGGAGGTGTCTGGGGTCCTAACATACAGGGGAGACAAAGGAGGAGGGAGGTGTCTGGGGTCCTAACCCACAGGGAGACAATGGAGGGAGGGAGGTGTCTTGGGTCCTAACACACAGTGAGACAAAGGAGGAGGGAGGTGTTGTGTGTCTGGTGTCCTAACCCACAGGGGAGGCAAAGGAGGGAGGTGCTGTGTATCTGGGGTCCTAACCCAAAGGGGAAGCAAAGGAGGGAGGTGCTGTGTGTCTGGGGTCCTAACCCACAGGGGAGGCAAAGGAGGGAGGTACTGTGTGTCTGGGGTCCTAACCCACAGGGGAGGCAAAGGGGGGAGGTGCTGTGTGTCTGGGGTCCTAACCCACAGGGGAGGCAAAGGAGGGAGGTGCTGTGTGTCTGGGGTCCTAACCCACAGGGGAGGCAAAGGGGGGAGGTGCTGTGTGTCTGGGGTCCTAACCCACAGGGGAGGCAAAGGAGGGAGGTGCTGTGTGTCTGGGGTCCTAACCCACAGGGGAGGCAAAGGAGGGAGGTGCGTCTGGGGTCCTAACCCACAGGGGAGGCAAAGGATGG